>NW_017307011.1:170280-227654 GCF_000935625.1 Nanorana parkeri
TGCCCGGGGGGGGGGGGGGGTTTGGCGGGTAGGGGGGCGCATTGAGGAACCTGGCCTTGGAGCAGCAGAGAGAATAAATCCAGCCCTGTATACAAGAAGTGAACCTTTGGACCCCTTAGTAGTGAGGGAATCCACTATCTGTAATGAATATCTGATGGCTGCAAATAGGCACAGTTGCTGAGAATCAAGGCTTAGCTACACATGACAAGACATGGCCAACCAAAACAGAATGAATACTTAAAGGTTTCTCCACAAAGAGGTAAAGACCATTTAAACCATATGTGTGAATGTGTTTATACCATTCAGGTTCATTCCGCTTGGGGCCGTGCTCTGTGAACGCTATTAAGGAAGGTGATATGGACCAGCCGTATGATACTCCTTTTGTATTTTGTGAAGTGAATGGTGACAAAATAGACTGGTTGGTTCAATCTAATGAGCGAAGAAAATTACGCACGCAAACTAGTGCAATCGGAAAATTTACCAGCACCAAGGCCGTCGGTTCAAATAAACGTGTCGACGTAACCAACAAATATAAGTATCCGGAAGGTACAGTCAGCCATTACTGTTACTTTTTTAATAATATATTTTCTAAATTAAACCATACATTTCAATATGCATGTATAATTATTTTCCTAACATTCAAGCAGTTGAAAGGCACTCACATCTGCTATGAGGTTCATTTGGTGGACACCCAGCTAATTCTATAAGCTCTACTACCAGTGCTGGTGGGTGGCTATCTCAGGATGGTCATTGAGCAGTAAGGTCTTTGGCCATCAACCTGACTTATCAATGGACTTCAATGCTAACTGTGGCCACCAGCGTAGGATATTATTTATGTAGAGGCATTATAGGTCTCTTTACCATACTCAATTATACAATATATGTAAACCTCTTCAAAAGGAATGTTTTTAATGTGTTTTTAGATGTATGGTACATATGGCAAGGGATGAGGTTTGGGTTCCCCACTACCATGAGTTTCCAGTGAAATCCATGGCTGAAACTTTGGCAGGGTCACTACCAGAAATAAGGAAAAACCCAATAATGCAGTGCATATCCTGCTTCCCCATCAGAGTCACAAGAGCCCAAAGTTTGAAGGAATGACCAGCAGCCCAGCTCCCTTTATATAAAAAAAGGTGGGCTCACAGTATCCATATTGTCTGTGTGTGGTGGAGCTGTTGATTGGAGCAAACAATTCTGTGTCTGGAAAAATACTGATATATTTTTTTTCTCCATTTTAAAAAAATGATATTTTAAATGTTGGCATTGGTACGAGTTTCCCATACCAGTGCCCAGCTTCACAAGTTTTTGTTTGACAATAACTTGCTTATTAGTCCTACAAATGGCCAAAAATGAAAAACAAGATGCACACCCTGTAGACTTCAATGGGGTTTGTTGCTAAGTTGGCAAAGCTCGAGCAAGATTTGCAAAATCATTGTGAACTGAACCTAGGCAAATTCACCCATCCCTTATATGAAAGAGATCAGCTTTATATAAGAAAATCCAATACACTGTAATATACACCGTATATTACAGTGTATAGTGTATATATTACAAAGTAATATACACTGTTATTACTTTAAAAAAACATGTTTTTATTGATTCTATGTACTGTATAGTTTGTAATTATATATGTGCTTGGGGTAAGCCATGTTTGTTCATTACATACACAGTACATGCGCTGCTTCCTTCTTAACAGTGCTACACAATGGTTGAGCTTTACTGTTACTCCTCACAATGCAAATCTAGAAGTTGGGCGACTTGTTGAAAACAATGCACTTCTATAGAGTCATTGTAGTGGCGAATCTAAACTTCTTCTGATGGCTAAACATCAAATCTTTACATTTAAAGAGTATGTCCAATTAGTATACTGTATTACTTTTCTTTTTTTACTTTGGATAGATTGGGAAAGGGTTGGAACCCCTATCTGGTTTTATTGGTATCAGGCACTCCATTGGAGAGATTTACCTGCACTTCCTGCCCTGCTGACAACAGTTTCCCCAGACAGGAAGTGAGAGAAAATCTGCACCTAGGGCACAGACAGCAAGAAAAATCTGACAAGAGTGCTAGACTTCACCTAATGTACAAAAAACAAATCCCATTCTTATTTTTGTGTTGCCATTGGTGATTCATCGTCACCTACTGTCTGCATACATGCCAACTGTCCTGGATTTGCTATGGCAGTCCTGTATCTTGGCCTGTACCACCAATGCTGTGTCTCAAGCCATGTCCTGGGATCACAGAATTGACCTTATTTGAGTTACTACACATACACAGCAACTAGAAAATGCATTAATTGTGTGGATCCAGGTTGTGAATGGACGCCCCCCGCATATTTAGAGGCAAGGTCTGTGTGGCACCAACCCACAAAGTGAGTTTGATGGGTGGTTCCACATATATAGAGGCAAAGTCTGGGAGGGACCAACTTGTAAAGTGGAAATGATTTGGGCACACCCACCTGGAAAGTGGGTGAATGAAATGTGAACCATAGCTGGCATTAACAGTGTCCCGGCATCTGGGAGCATAATGTTGGTTAGTATGTGTCTGGTGAACAGGAAGTGAGGTGAAATCACTCAAATGGAGCCCTGGATAGCGAAGTCTGCATTTTTCTTCAATGCAACATACGGGAATGCATGTAAAACACACATAAACATAATTACTTGGAATGATGTGATGTAGTGCCATTCATTCAAAATGGCATTCAAATGCCCCATGCTGATAGTTGTGTACTGGAGGTGCACATCTAATTTCTGGGCTGGGGGGGGGGGTTCCCTCCCGAACACAGCGCATGGCAATGCACAGTGTTAACATGCTTGTGTTACCACAATGCACTTCAACAGTTAGGTGTGAAGTAGAACTGAAGCCTAAACTTTTTTTTCTCACTTTGGCTGGTAAGGGAGGCTTATAACCCCTAACACCTTTTATCTACCATCTGCATCTGTCCGATAGCCACAACAGGAAGTAAGAAAAAGTGAGAGAAATTCCCTGATGATCGGCAGGGTCACCAGAACTAGTGTCCCTATTCGAAGATTTCCCATCTATTTCTGTTCTGATGACAACCTTAAATTTGAGATTTTCTTTCACTTTCAGTGATAACAGTCACCAGGACAAATGGAGAGGACACAGACAAATAACGAGGACACAGACAGCAATAAAAACCTGACAGGTGTTCTAATCCCTCTCCACCCTATCCAGAACTGGCTTCAGTTGCACATTAATTATGCTTAACCATGCAGAGGAAGAAAACATGTATAACACAACTCATTAGTACCATACTGACATCTAGTGGTGATATTAAAGTACTACAACATTGTGTTTTAAATATATATTTTTCAATGTAACTTCCTTTATTTTATTCTGGCTATAATAATCTGCCTGCATTGCATAAGATGCACAGGGTGATGATGTCATTGGATCTAAAAATAAGGCATGTTGTGAAAACAGAAAGGTTTTCTTTAAAAATGTAATTAGCATGTTGAGGGGGAGGTACCAGAGAAAGCACAATATAAGCAAATCATACTTCAGCTTTAATGCATATGGAGTATGGTCTTGCCCAAGTACATAAACTGTGTTGGCATACAAACTAGATCTGTCATGGGAGAAATTTGGAGACTACCTTTGCTGACCACTTTTGGAAACAACTACGGGCTTAGAAACATCCTGAGTCGCTGTCATGAAACACATATCTACAATATACAACAAAAGTCAGAAGACCTTACCTGGTTTCCTGTGTCAATAATTAACTCAAAGTAAAAATGCAAGAGTCCATACGCCGTCCAGGAAATTAGAACTTTCCAAAAAGAGAGACCTTAGCAATAACAGCGTCAATGGGGGGAATTCATCAAAACTGGAACAGAAAGAATCTGAAGCAGTTGCCCATTGCAACCTTTCAGCTTCTCGTTTCAGTTTGTGCAGTTAAGATTTGAAAGTGAAAGATGCTGATTGGTTGCCATGGGCAGTTGTTCCAGATATTGCTTGCTTTGCCCTGGTTTTGATAAATCCCCCCCAGTGTTTCTGTATTGACAAATCAGTACAACGTGTATCTAAAGCCAAAATGTTTTTGAGTTTAGCCCACACTACATCAGGGCTACATAGATGTAGTAGGGAATGGTAAACTCACCATTGGGGAGATCTCTCTTCACTGCTTGTCTTATAGACACCACAGGAAGGAGGTGGAAATTACTTGCCCTTTTAAAAGAAATACCCTCTTCACTAGTGATGAGCCGAACACCACTGTGTTCGGTTCGTATTCGAACATTCGAACGGCCGAAAAGTTTGAATATGAACTCGAACTCAATGCAAGTGAATAGGGGTCGAACGGGTCCACAGTTCTCCTCCTAAATGTACTGACAGCTGCTGGTATATTTAGAAGAACTGTTGCCTGCAGCGGCCTGTGTCCCTTCAAATCCCCGCTGCTCTCTGTGCCTGTGTTGGCGGGGACACTGACCACTGCATGCCTTCGCTGCCCCCCGTACCTCCGCTGCTGTCCCGGCCTCCGGTTCCCTGGTCCGCCGGCTTCTTCTGCGATCCGGCTCCTCTGCCCCGCCCCCCTGCCTCCTCTTCAATGCAGGCTGGGAGCCATACCCAGCCTGCTATTGGATATTATAAAATGCAATAGCCGAAAGCAAGCTGGCTGTTGCACCCGCCCACTGCCTGCTGTCAATCAGCATGGGGGACCTGATAGAGAACTTTCTCCTTCAGGCCCCTCTTTTGCTGAGCCCTGATTGGGCAAAGTCTTGCACCTGTGTTCAGGTGCAAGACTTTAACAAATCAGAGCTTCAGTGGGCATTTTGCATTATGGAATGTCCGCGGTCGAACAAACCGTAAACATCCCATAAAGTTTGGCGTTCCGTGAGCGCTCGAACTGCCGATGTTCGATTCAAACTGATGTTCAAATCGAACACTCAGCTCACCCCTACTCTTTACATATTACATTATTTACAATTACATTACATATCACATCTAGTGTGCAGTACCATGTGCTAGGTGCGCGGCCATTAGTGTCAGTGGCCATTAGTGTCAGTGGCAGCCAAGTGCACCTTCTGCGTTGCGGTGTCGTGTGGTGAGAAGAAGTAGTACATGCCCTACTTTTTTTTATTGCGCTGCAACGCACGGCCGCTGAGAAGTGCACTGAAATAAATTTCAACGTACCTAGCACACGATACCACATGCTGGGCACCTTATGCAATAGCCTACGCAAAATGTACTGTAATGTGAGCTTAGCGAAACACTCCAGTGTGAATGGACCCTGAGGTACACCAAAGCAAACGGTATAAAAAAAGGGATAACGTTTACAGAAAAAGTATTTCTCCTCCTCTTGGGGTTGAATGAAACACGCAGACCATACCCCCCCAAGGTAGATGAAACCCTCAGATGTGACCAGGATTTGATTACTGATCTCCATTTTAATACCTTTTGAGATCAATGTTAGCTGCAATCCACTTAGGCTATCCATTTGGATGGAATAGGATAGCCGTTGCATCTACCCAATTAGCACAAGTAGGTTGTTGGTTATCAAAATCTTCAAACGCTCACAATTGTGCCAAGGTATTAATGATAAATCTGAAAGTAAGAGCAATGGTTTCAGCTGTGGTTATGCTATGCACATCAAACACCTTTCAGAATCAGCTCCAACAATGTGAAAAGACCCAAATATTAAGTACACAATATTTTACAATAAAGTTTGGAGTCTAACATCTTCTCTATGTGCAGCCAGGATTTTGCAGAAGGTTTTATGATTGTGCACTGCACGGAATGGGAGTTATTAATTATTATATTTGTCTGAAATATCTGAAATATACACATTTATCTCAAATTTTAAGAGAAAATGTTTACCTCTAGACTATGCTAATTGTCTGCTGTCCTGTTAGAACACACTTTGGAGTTAAGTGATCTTCACTCTGAAAGCTACAAATTAAACATTTGGCCTTCCTTTGACACTGTATTGTTAAAATCTCCTGTATATTCTGTATAGAGTGGAGAGGGGCTAGACCACCTGTCATTGCTGTCCGTGAGATTCACCCTCTCTATTTGTCCTGGTGACTGTGAAAGAAAATTACAATTTTTGGGTTGTCATCAGAACAGGAATAGCGTGCCAACCCATGGAGAGATTTCCTCTCACTTCCTGTTATGGCTATCAGAGATGAAGTAAAGGGAAATCTCCCCAATGATATACAGCTAATGGGGTTATAACCCTCTTTAACTTTTTTCCAAAACAAAAAAAAGTGTTGGCTTTGGTGCTACTTTGAAGAAGAACTTCAGAATGTATTAAAATGTACCCTTGCAGTGAGCTACTCCCCCCCCACTGCAAGGGTTACCTGCTCATTTAGGTCTAAGATGTAAATAAAGAAGATATAGTCACTTGACTCTTGGTCTCACCTAGCTGCTAGATCAGCCTCTTCTCCTCCCGGGCAACAGCAGTCTAAGAACCTGCACGTCTAATGCAGGTCCATTAGACATGAGAACTCCGAGGGACATACCACAGCATAGGGGGAGATAGGTGAGTGCTCAGTGCTGCAGGACCAAGGATCAGGTGAGTGTACCATCTTTTTTGTTGCCAACAGACCCAAAACAAACACTTAACCCTTGCAGTATGGGGGTAGCCCCACTGCAAGGGTTAATTTTAATAAATCCCTTAGTTCTTCTTTAAGCCATAAGCTATAACTTTCATGCATATGGTGGCTGCAATTGCTGGTCTCCTCTTCTGAGAATGCTAACTGCCTGACTGTCATGGTGATCCAGTGCCTTCAATACTTTCAGTGGCACTGACCTGAAACAAGTCCTTAGATCTGTTTTGATTTGTCTCTGATCCAAAGAAGCACAGAGATTACAAGTCAGTGACTCAGAAAGTATTGAAACCAGAGACAGTGGGCATCTAGTATTTATAGAAGAGGATTAGCAAAAGCAGGCCAAGTATTTCTCTCAGTACTGGTTTCCTTTAAGCCATTCATAACTCTCACTAAGGAAATTATACAATTCTGTGTTTTCAGGAAGCAATAAAGAAAGGGAGATTTTCAAGAAAGCCGAGTCACTCATGTCCTCCACGAGGTCCAGACTTCCTGCTGCTCCTGCCACTGTTGCATTCTCAGCCACCAACACAGAGCCGGTGCCAAAACCAGATTTTGAGGGTGCTTTTACACAGAGCACTGACCCACTGGTTGGTCATGATGTCACCTTCACACTGGTACTGAGAAGCACAAGTTCAGTCAAGATAAACCTACAACTCAAGATGACTGCTAACGCTATTGTATATACTAATGCACCAGTGAAAGCGATCCTAAGTGAAGCCCAGACTGTTACCTTGGAACCTAAAGAAGGTATGCTTGCATGGTTTGCATACACATATGTAATGCCAGCACACCCAAAAGTGATATTTTAACAATTGGTGGAACCTGTCCGCCTGAGTCAGCCCCTGGCTTCCTATGTGTTGGATACTCCAACAGCAAGAGCTCCCTGTCATAAATCCGTAGCATGCTCCTGTCTTCCTGGGAGTTTTGGTTGGTCCTCCCTCACTTTGTGTGTATCAGCTACTCTTGTTGCATTCTCTAAAATATTTTTTTTAAATCAAATATGGAGAGTGGGAAACCCTCAACATGGCCACAGTAAGGGTGCAGACTCAGCAGCTCAAGTGCAAAGATCCAACCAATAGGTTCCCCTTTAAGAAACTGTCAGGTTTGTCCATCTTTCCAGTGTTTGTTAAAATGAAAATTTTGGGTGGACAGACCCTTTCAGCAGAAGTTACTACTACTGCCTGACTTATGACTATCAACACATTTACAGGAAACTATCATTTGAAAAGGCAAACCGATGTGGAAATAAATTTGGGGGCAGATATTTCTGACCTCTTTCTAAAACTGCTAGTTGCCAGGCAGCCATGACAATTCTCTGACTTAAACACTAAGTTGCTCCTGGCAACAAGTGTTCAGAAAGAGAAGTCTGAGGTAAGTCACAATTTCTAGTTTCAGGTGAGTGACTCAGAAAGTATTAATATGATTGGAACAGTATGACACCCAAGAAAGTAGAATTTTTAGAAGGAGGTTAGTAATGTGACATACATGTCCCTGAAAGCAAAATTTCCCTTAAAGCTGAACTCTAGTTATATCAATTTCAACACCTTCTGAGCAGTTATGTAGTCAATACAAATAATTAAATTCATTTTGAATGTGGCTTGTGTAAATACCTAAATCTGACTTCATTTCAGCCTCCTGCCATTCACTTTACAGCAGGGAGGGTAAGGGGTATAACTTGTAGCCAATCAGATGTCCTGCATGTGAATGAGCTGACAAGAAACATCCAGACAGCAGACAGCAGCAGAGAGAGCAAAGTGATAACCTCGATACATGTATATATAAAATCTAATGGAAGTTCCAAACAAGACAGTTCAAGAGTCCAATACATGTATTATTAGAATAGGTTCACTAACAACAACACAGAACAGCCAATGTGTTCAATGCCCAAAGACCTCCCCCTCCTTTGTGGGTTAAAGGACAATTACAGGCTCTATTGATCGGGAAGTGAGTGAAAACATACCGTTGATCCGCTCACTTCTTGATCATCTCCCTGCAGAAATCGGTGACTGTCCCGGCAGTGGCGCTCTCAGCATACAGCAGGCAACAGCCTACTATATGCTGAGTTTTGGATCACGGGAAGACACAGTATATGTCCTCCTGTAACCCTGAGGAGAACTATGGGAAAAAACATTGCCCCATAGTTCTTCTTTAAACATAGGAGGTAGTAATTGGTGTGATGATGGCACTCTCTGCCTCATTCTGCACAGCGATTTTCCAGCTCGCAGGACAACAATCTAAGGCCAGTAGACTGAGGGTTGGTTAACTCTGCAGTTAACCCTTTACACACACAAGCTATAGCTGCCACCATGTGTTTTAACAGAAGCATGTACCACTCCCAGCAAATGCTGTGACAATCCCTGCCTTGAGCAATGTCTGAGATGCTTACTGTCCCTCCAGACAGGAGTATAAAAGGTTTTACAATATAGTAGCCCTCTTCACAGAGACAATAATTATTTAAATTCTAATTTAGAGCATAGAGATTAGCTTAACAATTCTAAAGGAAAAGGTGCAGGAAAATATACAGAAAATATGTTACATAAAAGAGACAAATAATACAGCAGTATAACAAAAAGGGAAAAACATGTAATTACTTAGCAAAGTCCTCGGTTCTAGGTATTCAGTGAAACATAAACTGGATCTGAGATCCATAGATTTCTAAAAATAAATCTTTTGGCAGATGTTCTATTCTTGGTGGTAAAGGGGATCTCCAGCTGCCTTTTGCAACAGCTTTTTGTGGGCCTTTTAGAGGGTGTCACTGAGTCAGTCTCCACCAAATCAGAAATGCCCAGGGGTGTGAGAGAGGAGGGCTGAAACTTTTATGATATTTCACCTAGCCCTCCCTTTGATGGTAATGAGGTCTGGGCACCCCAATACTAATGAGGAAATCCCTTGTTCTCTCAGTTTTCTGGAATAAGCTACTTCTGGATATGATCAAGTCAGATACGGATTAACCCCTTCATGACTGAGCTTGTTTTTAGTTTCTGTTCGTAAATGACTGACACACTTTTGTAATTTTTGCTGTATGATTCTTTCACGTCAGTAATATACTTTCTTACAAAGTGCACCCACACATATTATATATTGTTTTTTAGAGGACAGATAGGGATACATATTTATATCACATATGTGTGTCTAACGCCTCACTTAGGACAAATAAAATATTAAAAAAAGGAAAAAACGTAAAAAAAACACTTTTTTCCAGGTTTTGATTTGTAGTATTTTTTTACAAAACCAGCACAGCTAAAAAAAATGCAATAAATACATTCATTTATTCCTTATTTTTTTTTTTTATGTTTTTTTGCACTTTTCACAATTTAATATATTATTTATAAATTATTACATTTTTGGTTATTATCAGGCTGCTTCAAACTTCAGAACAGCCGATAATAAGTTAGTGACACTGATCCTGCAGCAGTTCAGGATTCAGCTGTCACTAGTTTTCTGATTGTTCCAACAACCATCAGAAAACTGAAACATTCTTCTTTCAGGAATAGATACATTATGTATCCCTGAAAGTGAAAGAAAAAAAAGCCAGTATAGCTTGAGAGAGATATCTATAGATCTATCTATAGTGCAGCAAATAACTTGTCACGTACGGTGTACGTGACGAGTCATCAGGTCCCTTTGTGGCGGGACGTACAGTGTACGTCTCCCGTCATGAAGGGGTTAAACACCCTGTCTAAAGGCTCTTTAAAGGGAAATCCTTCACATTCCACAGTCTGCTAAGTACCCAAGTTGTTTGTTCAGGCCTGGCTGTTTTATGGTCTTAGTTGTAAAGGGATGACACTTGACAGACCCAGTTAATCCACAAACATGGACTGATAATGAGCAAATGACTCTCAACTCACCCTGCCAGTTTCAAAATGTCACTCGGTATTCATAACTTTGGACCTGGAGGTGATACATTAATAACCACTACATTTATAAATGTTTCAGACAATACTGATAGCAGCTGTACTAAACACTCTGGGCCAGAGGCCTGAAGACACACATTGCTCCTTCAGAGGGAGGCATACATCACAGGTCTGGTATCTATAGAAAGCTAATTCCATTACACACAATAATCTATTGTTTATCAAGTGGTAACATGTTAGTATATCAAAATACTGCTACTTTTGTGAAGCTCACATTCTGGGAGGGGCAGGGGAGAGATCATAAAGCACTTCAGCCTGTTGCCTCCCCCCTGAGCCTTTATGATTTGGTGGGAGCTGGCTCAGTGACAGCTTCTAGAGGCCCCACAAAAAGCTGTTGCACAAGGCAGCTGGCAGCTCTCATTGATCATCAAGAGAAAGCTATTACCATCAAGAAGAGTCAAGCTCTCGTTTTCCATCAAGAAAACTCCAGAAGAGCCAATCCCTGATCTATTTTCTGTTTCATTGACTGGACTCTGCCTGAAACCATAGAACCAAGGACTTTCTAAAGTACTGTCATTTTTTACTATTGTATTATTTGTCTCTCTTTTTGTAATTTTTTCTGCACCATTTATTTTATTAAAAACGATATTTTAAAATCATTAGGCTTATCTCTACGCTGTAAATTTGAACTTAAAGTATCCTAGTCTCTGTAAAGAGAGCTACCATATTGTAAAATCCTGTTATATTTCTGTCTGTAGGACAGTGAGCATCACAGACATTGCTTAAGTCTTGACTTGTCCCAGTATTTGCTGGTAACAGTGCGTATTTCTGTTAAAACACGTGGTGGCAGCTATTATTCTGTGTAAATGATTAACTGCAGAGTTAACCAACCCTTGTACCCATTTAGGGAGGTCTTTGTGCAAAAGTGGTTTACCGTCACTGTGGATGCAGCAATGTCCTACTTTAACAAAGTGGCTACCACGGTGGAGGATGCCCCTGCCTTTAAGAACCCAACTAATTAGCGGTTAGAAGCCCTTTTGCAAAAATATGTTCTCACTGTTGAGTCCTCCTCTTCGCCCCATTTTGGCTGTGACTTTACTGTGCCAAATCATGGCTGTCTGGTTAAAATCCTTTAAAACAGATCTTGCCACTGCTGTGGTTGATCATTTAATTATAAAACACATATAGCAAAGGGCTGTAGCTTTAAACTTAATTTGTGACGGTCTCCTAGATGTTTACCAGCTTATATCTCACATCCTTTCAGTACACATGCATAGGACAATTTGGTTAAAGTGCTGGATTGCAGAACCTGCATCCAAGAAGCATCTGATTCACATGGCCTTCTAGGGACAACATCTCATTAAATCTACCAGATACTATTTTCAAGGGCACTACTGATGGCAAGAGCACCCATCATCTTCAGCGGAAAGATCCTAAGGAGAAGACTGCATAGTCTTCTCGACCTTTATTTTGTTTATATATGTATTTTTTTCATTCACTTGCAATGTACCTTTGTATTTGCTAGACTGTTTGACTATTCTAGGAAAGTTAAAGGAGAACTATGAGGTGAGTGCTTTTCACTCACCTCATAGTTCTAGCTGACCTGTGACAATGAGACTGTCACAGGTTGGCTCAGTAGATCGGGAAGTGAGCAAACACATACAGGTGTTCGCTCACTTCTCGATCCTGTCACAGCTCTTTGAACGGACGGGGGAGGGGGCGGGTACAGCTGGCTCTGCCTCTAGATAGACAGAGCCAGATGTCACTCATGCATCTGGGCGGATCCAGACATAATTGTCGGGATCCGCTTCAGCTGCGGCGTCTCAGTATACTGCAAGCTGTAGCTCCCGGTATACTGTGGCGTCTCGGTATACCGCGAGCTGTAGCTCACAGTATACTGAGCTTAGGGTGACGGGAGGACGCTAGTTTGTGTGCTCCCGTTACCCTAAGAAGAACTATGGGGAAAAGCCTTAACCCCATAGTTCTCCTTTAATTCCCTAGCACAGCCCACTTCCTTCTTCCACATCATAGCCCCCTCCTCATCCAAGATGGTGGTACCCAGCAGCAGTCTCAGGGTTTTTGGATGTCTACACAAAGGAGGCTTTTATTGGTAAATAACATGCTGAAAGCACATTAAATGCAAATACCGTATATTTGGATGATGGAAATTTTGTTGAAATTAATGGTCTGGTGACTGGGTCTTCCTAAATTATAAACACTTTAGTAGAAAGGAGAAAGTACAGTGGGATCATAATAGACCCCTAACAATTCAGTAATTGAGTAGCTTTAGAGTGATACCAGCTCACTTGAAAATAAGGATTTACTCTGCAGGTATCTCATACCATGGACCATATCTCATGGTCCATAGTTCAAACTCATTTTGCTTTTTCATTCTTTTAGAGAAAAAAATACCTTTTACAATAACATACACTCAGTATGAAGCCGCAATAACTACAGATAACATGATCAAAGCTGTTGCTCTGTGTGAAGATGAGAAAGGAGGAAAACTACTGGTGGAATCAGTGATGAAGCTGGGCTCCCAGCCCATTGTGATAAAGGTATAATAACTTAAAACTCTTGTCAATTAAAGGGCCAGTCCACCTACAACTAATATTTCATTTTTTGGTAGATATTGTGAAGTTAAATTACCTAATAATTTGATTTATCTCCAGAGGCACCATATGTGCTCTGGTCCCTGGTCTGCACACCTACCATGGACACTATAAGGGGTTCCCACTCTCCCTGTTGTTTTTTGTTTTAATTTAGTTCATATTCTGGATGAGTGGGAATCCTCCAAGGTGGGATGACACCCAGGCCCAAAACCCAATGGGTAGTTCAGGTAGGCATGGAGATCTCTTAGCAGATTCCAAAAGAAATAGAAGAATCCATGGGCTGACCCAGCCCACCACATTATTCCTATAAATAAAATATCAGTTTTTGGTGGACGGACCCTTTATCTACTGTTTGTATGAAAAGAAGACTTATGTTTGGTTTTTTTTCTCTTTACAGGCTACAGGTCAAGCACACAAAAATCAGCCTTTCAATATAGAGATTATTTTCATCAATCCCCTTTCGGAGGATGCTGAGAACACCATTCTGACAGTGGAAGGCAGTGGGCTGGTAAAAGAGCCTATAAGGATTGAGTAAGTATGAAGATGATATTATAGGGCCCCTATGCTATCACATAGGGGGCTTGTAAGTCCCCTATGTGATAGCAATTAAAGTAAAGTTAAAAAAAAACAGTTTTAAAAAATAATATAAAATAAATGTAAAAATAATAATACACTTTTTTTTAAGTCCCCCCACCCCAGCGAGCGTGCATTCACGTAAAAGGCGTTGAGTGTGCCTATGTACCAAAACAACGATCGCGCTACACATGTTGGGATAGCAATAATTCCTCACATAACAACCGCAGTCCTCTGGGCCTGGGAAGCTGTGAGGGAGAATGGCTGCGGCCTCCCAGGCTTCCCATCCAATCAGGAAGCTGGGCGGGTGGTCACATGAACACCTGCCAGGCTCCCTGGTTCATTACTGCACCCTTGCTGAAAGAGGTAAGGGACAGTTGAAGTGTATGTATTATACAGTATATTTATATATCTATGCACGTGTGTTTACAGGGTACCTTGTTTAAAAAAGAATCAGCGATCAATGACAAATTTCTACATCACCCCGTACCGAAGTGGTCCAAGGTATCTCCTGGTGGACTTGACATCTGAAAAGTTCAGTGACGTGAAAGGGTCATTGCTAATTGAAGTTTCGTCTGCCTGATCTAGCAGTGCAGAATTCCTCAGAGCAAATCAAATAAAATGTAACATATTTGAACAAATGGAAAAGTGTATTTGTTTCTTTCAAGAGCTCTGGTCCAATTAAAGGCCGACTCCAGCCAAAACCTCTTTTTTAGAGTTAAAGTTGTTTTTTTTTAAATGTGGGATGTTATTTGTAAAATACATAGTACAGCCAGTTAAAGGGAAACTGTAGTAAGTTATACAGGTTCTAAATAATTACCATAGTGTAGCACACCCCCTAAGGAGGAGCATATAACAGTATGATGGGTCTGTCTTTCCTCTGTGATGAACCTCAATCAATGAGTACACAGCACACCAGTACACCTTGAGCAACATAATACCTAGGACGCAAGGTCGGTTGCTATGGGTTACCGCAGCACAATAATTGCCAGGTTTAGGGGTATCCACATTTACCTTACCCATTAGCACTTAGCACCCTCTATGGTGACCAATAAAAGTGAAGTCCACAGTGTAGATATGATGCTGGGAAACTTTATTGATGAACTTCAGGGAGAGAGATTGAGGATCAGGATCATCCAGGCTGGTGTAGACTCCCTTGAGTAGCTGCAGCCATCACAGACTAGGACCTTTAAGCCAGACATGACAGTCTGTGTAAGAGCACCTGTCGCAGCAGTACTTGAGGTAGAGATCACCAGTCATATCCATTCTTGTCATCAGTAGTAACTACTGGGCCTCCAGACGCAGTGAAAGCTCATGGCTAGTCCCTAGGCTTCAGGTCTAGCCATCTTAGACAGTCCATAGCAGCTTCCCCCCAGGCAGGGCCCAGGGGAGGAAGAGAGAGCTCACATGGTCCACCCCAAGCATTTATGTCATCTCCCAGCATGCACCACTGGCCATTAACCCCATAGTGATTGCTGCCCTAGGGAGACATACCTAATCATAGCAAACTCTCCTTGGTTGCTCTGGTTTGTGACCAGGGTACAACCAGCAGCAGACAGATGCAAACAATGACAGACTGATTAGAGGAAACAGGATGAGCATAGACCAGTGTTTTTCAACCTTTTTTGTGCAAAGGCACACTTTTTTCATGAAAAAAAAATAGACTACAAATCAGCATCAGACTGCATACAATATGAAAACATTAAATTCAATAGCACTCCTGCCTACAGGGTGCTACAATAAGATTTACTCTAAAGTAAATTTTAGTGTGTCGTTCACCTTTTTTTGCTGCTCCATAATTTGTTATTTAAATAGTATGTATAGATTTGTAAATGTTCTTTGTAATGGTCAACTGCATATAAGGGATAGTAATAAGAAAAGCTTTCTTAAAGTGGAACTAATGTCAAACTTTTTTTGTACATTTTAATAAAATAAGGTAGGGTTATAAATGTAAATCAAATATGTTGCGCTCGGTCTATGTGAACCAACTACACACTGAGGTGTTAATAAACAAATCTGTGTAAAATTACGACAATCCATGTGAAAAAATTGATGCAAGTGGATTATTTACATATGACTAGAAGGTTCAACACACAAACATAATAAGAATAATACAAATCAACACTGGAACCTTCAGAATTAGTGCCAGTTAGACATGTGCGATTCGTTCCGAATCGAAATTCGGACGAATTTTCGGAAATTCGGACATTCGGATGTATCCGAATTCCGAATTACAGACATAACGAATGCAAACGAATCCGAATTTCCATTTCCGAAATTCGGTAGCGTTAGTACGAACGTTCATTTCGTTTTCTGTTCTTATTCGTTTCTTATTCGTTTCTTATTCGTTTCGTTCGTTGCAGCAAAGTGACATTAGAGAAGGAGAAAAATATTTTTCCCCCTCAAATGTCACTTTTGCTGCAAACGAACGAAACGAATAAGAAACGAATAAGAACAGAAAACGAAACGAACGTTCGTACTAACGCTACCGAATTTCGTCCGAATCCGAATTCCGAATCCGAATTGACTTTCAAACCCGAATCCCGAAAAAACGAAATAACACATATCCGAATTTAAAACGAAACGAAACTAAACGAATTTTTTGGCAGTGCACATGTCTAGTGCCAGTGATCAACCTCATTGGTTCGGCATGTATATCTTAAACATGCGAACCTCTGGCTAGCGGTGTAGTAAAACAACACAGAAAACTAAAATTTAAACCGTGATATTGCCTCTCTCGCAGACATCAGGGAGCTGCTGTCCAAAAGAGGGAGACTCCCTGAACATCAGGGAGACTTGAGATCCTTGACATTAGAAGGGGTTGGAAAATCAGAACTTAAAAGACCTTTTTAATAAGGCCCCTCTTGGGGAATTGTCAGTGAATGTTTGGAGGACTGCCGGACAGATTGATCAAGTGTCACTGAGAGAGGGAAGTTGCCCTTTCTTAAGTGCTGTTCGTTGGTTATGCATGTAATGATACATGCCCCTTGAAATGTCAGTTTCTTTGCTGTTATTATTTTAGTTTTGATTTATTTGCAAATTTTTTTTAAGGAGTATTGGAGGGCCACCACAGAGCCCCTCCTTCCTTCTCAAAGTTTGTTCACAGCTCTAATTCTGAAGGTTCCAGTGTTGATTTGTATTATTCTTATTATGTTTGTGTGTTGAACCTTCTAGTCATATGTAAATAATCCACTTGCATCAATTTTTTCACACAGATTGTCTTAATTTTACACAGATTTGTTTATTAACACTTTAGTGTGTAGTTGGTTCACATAGACCGAGCGCAACATATTTGCTTTACATTTGTTCACCTATACACATTGTTGCGGCTGGTCCAATCAGGTAGTTAGGCACGCATTCCCAGCGCAGTGATTTCTGTTATATACAAGGTAGGGTTATAACCTTTTCCATTTTGTTTTTGCCATTTGTGCTCTATCGAGGAAACTTCCCTTCACTTCCTGCCCAATAGCCATAGCAGGAAGTGAGCGGAAATCCCGCAAAAATGAAGGAGATCCCTAATTGCCACTACAGCTAGTGTAAGATTTCTACTCTATTCCTGTTTTGGTGGCAGCCAAAAATTTGGGATTTCTTTTACTCTCAGTGGTAACCAGAACAAATAGAGAGGGTGAATCTTGCTAACAGCAACACAGACAGCAATAAAAACATGATTCTAATTTTACATTTTATCAATACAGAAGGGAATTTATCAAAAGAGTTACTTCAGAATATGCAAAGAGTTTTACCAGTACATTATAAAGGAGAGGCAAATGTTTAATCTGTATATCCTCACTGTGTGGGCCACTATAGGTTCTTCACAAGCCTTTAATTTGTGGGTGTTGGTAGCTTGGGTATTAGTGTGTTGTGTTTATGATCCCCACCTGTGTTCAGATTGGGGAACTTTGGGGTTAATATTTGGTCAGTGTTTTGGACAATTCCCGAGGACACGCAGCGGACGGCAATGCCTCACACATCGTCCAACCCCCTTCTATACTCTATCCAAAACGTAAGTTTTGGCTTTGCGATATTTATTTCCTAAATTAAGCATTCAATGGCACAATTAACATGAGATAAAATGAGGGCCACAGTCAAATAACTCATGCAACTATGCAACTGATGCTTTTGTGTGGTTTTCTGTTCTTGGAAACATTCAGGAACAGGTCGATCTACAGCTTATTTTCCACCAACATGTATAGAATGTTGCTTCAGGAAACTGTTGTATAAATAAGAAAGAAGCTGTGCTTTTTTTCAACATGACAACCTGTTAAACTTGATTTTTTATGATTAGATTTATGATTGTTGTAAATTTAATTGGTAATTAGTTTTCAAGAACGCCTGGAATAATTGACATATTTTATTTTAACCATAAACTTTGATTACTGACTCAGGATAGGCATATGATATCGAATGTATGTAATAAAGAATATAAAAGAGGACAATAGTTATAAGTTGAGAAATTATCAGCTTGTTGCACACTTATAGACCTCCTGGAGAAATCTATACAGTATATTAGTGCCAACGGTGCTGTAAGGTAGGTTGTGGTTAGTTATGTGAGGAATCTAGTAGAAATAATTCCACCTCACTGTGGATTCACCCTAAATTAGACATGTGCGATTCGTTTCGTTCCAAATTGAAATTCGTACAAATTTCTGTAAATTCGGACATTAGAATGCATCCGAATTTCCGAATGATAGAAATAACAAACTCGAACGAATCCGAATGTTCGATAACAAAATCCGGATACATACGAATTTCATTCGGAACTAAACACAACCAGCAGGAGTGCTGCCATTTACCGCTCTCAGGCTTATCTGCTTTTCGTTGACATTTTGGGCTTTTATCCCGAATGAAAACAAAGTAACAGAATATTGTTACAAAATGTCAACCAAGAAAGCAACTGAGTGATATGTGTTATTCTGTAACAGCTTCTGCTGCTTTGCTGATATTCTGATCCCGAATGTAAACAAAGAATTTGACAGCTGTCACAGAATACACAAAAGTGCTTTAGGGCTTGTATACACCAAATGCGTTCCAGAAGCAGAGCAGAACAGTTACAGAACGCATCGAAAACGCATCCAATGTATTCCAATGGTATTTTGGGCTCTAGTTCACATCTCAGCGGTTACCAGACTTCTAGTGCAGCAATTAACTCGTCGCGTACAGTGTACGTGAGGAGTCATTTGGTCCCTTTGTGGCGGGACGTACAGTGTACGTCTCCCGTCACGAAGGGGTTAAAGGATTTTTTTCTAAGGGGTTGTGTGTTTATTTACATTTTATTTAACTCTTTAGTGGATGAATAGGGGTACAAGTACCCCTTACTCATTACCAAGGGGGGACATCTTGGTTCCCCGCATTATGAATAGGGTTACCCAGGTGCAGATGAGCTCCCCTGCCCACAGACCCCCACAACCACCAGGCCATGCTTGTGGGGAAGAGGCTCTTGTATGGGGGTAAGGTGCTTTTCCAAGGGGGGGGACCCTCCCAATGTCAATGGCATGTGGCCTGGTATGGTGAAGGGAGGAGGGGCACCAGTAAACACCAGCTCTGCCTTTACACACAATACACTGTACGGTGGGGAGGGGGAATATACACACATTGCTTGCGCAGCACAGAGGCAGCAATTTGTGTGTTCATATACATCAGCTGCATATGCCTGCTTCTGTGTACTTTGATGGCATATGTATTTAAAAAATACTTCTGCAAAGGTGGAAATGGGCTTTAAATACTGAGCACTTCCTGTGCTCTGAGCCCGTTTATTTGGGTTAGTGTCCTGACTGTGTTGCTACTGAGTTTGCCGCTGGATTATCTTCGTGACTTTCTAACTACCTTTCTGGCTGCCGACTTTGTACCTCACTGTGTATTCCTGTTAGACCTCGGCCTGTTTCTCAACTACTCTCCTGGATCCTGATTTTGCACCTGACTACCATTCTGTAGTTGACTCTGCCTGCCTGACTCTGCCTGTCTGACTCTGCCTGGCCTTAACCTCAGCCCCTGCTCCACTTCAGACCCTACCAACTGCAGGTACCTTACAATTAATGCAATACATTGCAACAAATTAAAATGCCCACTGGACCTGAAAAACATAAAAAATAGAGAGAAGTATGCAAACCACAAACATCAGTAATTAAACTTGAGGGAAGTATTGGATACAGTTTTCAGTATCCTGCCTTTGAAGGCATTAAGTTACTTCTGTAGTTGACTTGAACGCTAGGTCAAGACTCCAATGCAGAAATGTAGAATCAAAGTCTTTAGAGGTTTCATCAAGATTCTCTAAGTGAAATAATGTTACCATTTAGCAGTTGCAAGTTTTATCAATAACAGGACTAGCCTGAACTTCTAGCTAATCCTCTGTGAGCATCTCGGTAGCCTCTACCGAATGAGAGAATAAGATAGTGACTTTAAATGTGCAACATCTAAAGAAAATGCCTTAGTTCCTTAGAAACACATTGTGTTATTTAAAGCACTTTACCCTGAACACACAACGCTTCCTGAGAGGATGTGGTTTGTTATGAATGAGACAGAAGGAGTTTGGGTCCTTTCTCCTCTCTTGGCTCTTGCCACTGGTAGTAGGTGTAACTCCATCTTTATAACTAATTTATTAGGACACCCATAGATGATTTTATAAAGATGAAGCACTTTATTCACTAATTGTTTCAAAGCATTAATATGCGTGACTTGGGTAGACAACAAATTAAGGACTATGGTATTCCTGGCATTAAAAGTAGCAGTCTTAAAAAACAGTTATTTTGGCTGTGCTCAAGTCCAGTTTTCCAAAGATGCAGAACAGACTACATTTTGTATTACATATGTTAGGGATAAGAAAGTTATGGGAGATAAATTGAGTGACTCACATCCAAAATGGTCTGTCTTTAAAACATCCCCAAACAATATGTAAAATGTCCCTGTCTGACACCTGGTACTTGTGCTAGATTGGGGGGTTTATTTTACCCATTTCAAAAGGTGAGGTATGTTCTGTGAGAATATCTTCATAGGATGAGTTTATCTCTTTAATGGCTATAACTGTGTCAAAGTAGGAGCCAGAAAATTCCTCCCAGTCCTCAGTCATGTAAGTAGCATCTGCATTAAATTGTTCCCATATATGGAAATGTTTAGGTGGCCTTCCCCGACACAGAATACATGAAATCCCAGGAATAAGCTGTGTATAGATGGGTTGAAGGAGAACAGTTTCTAATATAGAAGGGTGGAAGACTACATTACATAAATCTAACTGGTCTGTGCAAGCCAGGTGTTGGGAATTTTTAGCTACCAATTCAATAGAGAAAAGGATTTAAAATCGCCATGCGAGTATAATTGTTGTACATATTTGAGCTTCACTATAACTCACTTTAGTCAAGAAGTTTTTACGCCTCAGATTATACCAAATGGGGTTGTTAGGAGAGACAGTCTTGATCTGTTGTGAAAGTAGTTGTACAAACTGTTTATAAATTTTAAGAGACATAATCAAGATGGAAGTCCCATCAGTAGTATGAAGAGTTTGCCTATAAATAATTTTTAAAAATAATTTTAAAAACGTTTTATTAGACTACTGTGGCCTCTGTGGCTGCATTGTTCAGTTGTGGAAACAGCCACCAATACACATGCACCACTTGAGAGGCAAAGTAATATCTTTGTAAACAAAATAATCAGCAATTCTACCTTCCACCCTTCTATACTCTATCCAAAACATAAAAAAATGTATTTCCCAAATTAAGCATTCAATATCACAATTAACATGAGATATAATAGGGAACACATTAAATAACTCAAGCAACTGTGTAGACCAATGCCGATGCGTGAGTCTCTATTCTTGGAAACATTCCGAAACAGGTCAGTCTCTAACTTATATTTATAGAAGTTATATAGAATGTTGCTACTAGAAACAGTTGCATGCATAAGAAAGAAGCTATGCTTTTTTTCAACATGACAACCTGTTGAACTTGATTTTTGATTCTTAGATTTATGATTGTTGTAAATTTAATTGGTAATTAGTTCCCAGAACACCTGGAATAATTTACATATTTTTCACCTTGAACTTTGACTAGTAACTGAGGATAGATCACATGTATGTGTGTAATAAAGAAAATGAAAAGAGGACAGGAGTTATAAGTTTAGAAATGGTCAGCTTGTTGCACACTTATAGACCTCCTGGAGAAAACATTCAATATATTAATTGCAACAGTGTTGTAGGGTAGGCTGTGGTTAGTTACGTGTGGAATCCATTAGAAATAATGCCACCATGCTGTGGATTCACCCAAAATAATTTTCTATCTGATTAATTTGAGTTTGACCTGCCTACTCTTTTCCCATACTTTTCTGTTGGAGACACAGTACGCTTGGCTTCTAGCAAAGGAAAAGCTTACCCAGTTGGATGGATGTGGGGGAGATTTCCACACTAAACAAAAAAAATAAACAAAGTAATGCACACTCCTACCTTTCACCATACCTAGGAGCTGTGCTGATCATTTCTAAACTTATAACTACTCTCCTCTTTTTATTTTCTTTATTACACACATAAATGTGATATATTCATCCGCAGTCAATAATGCGCACTCCGACCTATAGGAGCTGTGCTCAGTGAAATAAATTCCACCCCCAAAATGTTATATCATAAAGTGCACTAAAACACTAACTAAATACACACATAAACGAATGAACAATTAAAAAAAAAAAATAATACATTAAAAACGCAAGTACCTATTAAAATTAAGGTTACATATTCCTGTCCTTTATCTGCCCCTCATCAACGTTGTTCTTTCACAGAACAGCATACATTCTGTAAAAATAGAACAAGGAGTTTTGTGAGTGGACAAGAGGGAAGAAAGGAGATAGCGAATGATGGGATCATTCATTGTCACAGCTGAAGCCTCTCATTCCCGCAGCGCCGGAAGATCAGGATGTGAGGATACGGCTTCACTGAAGGTCAGATTCTCAAAGTAACCAGAAGCCAGCAGGACATAGTATACAGTTTGTTGAAGGTAAAAAGTTTTACTAGACTTCAGCTATAAACTTACATATGCATTAGTGTTATCAAAGTCTAAGCTTTGTAGGTCAAAACTTGACAAAGCTAAGCTCTCCATCATCACAATCCCATACTTCCCAAATTTCTGAGATAATAACACTGCACTGCCATATTGCACAGTACATTTGATACCTCCAAACTGTAGAGACTGTCCCTTGTGATGAACTAAATCCACCTGTTTCTCTTTCCTTCCCAGCTGCCCCTTCTTTTGGTCTGATGCACAGCTATCTATCAAAATATACTATTTAACTACCAAAAGTGTAATTTTACACTAATACACTTCACTTATCTTCTCTCTTAGTTATCTTTTTTGCTATTTTGAAAGAGGGACACCTTCCAGCACAATGTATTTAGACAATGGAAAAACCTCCTGCCATTTAGAATTTGTTTGCCAATTTTGGTTAAACCCAGAATTTATTTTTCAACATTACTTTTCTTCTATACTGACTTTTCAAAATAGCAAAAAAGATAACTAAGAGAGAAGATAAGTGAAAGGTATTAGTGCAAAAGTACACTTTTAGTAGATAAATAGTAAATTTTTATAGATATCTGTACATCAGACCAAAAGGAGGGACAGCTGAGAAGGAAAGAGAAACAGATGTATTTCGTTCATCACAAGCGATGGACAATTTGGAGGTATCCAATCTACTGTGCAATATGGCAGTGCTCCCTGGAACGATTGGAAACCTTCTGAGGACCCTGGCGAGCAACAGAGGTTAAGCATTACAACTAGGGATGAGCGTTCGAGCGTTCGCCGAACACCGAACATTATGGGATGTCCGCGGTCTGTTCGACCGCGACCAGATTGTGCCTGCAAACACAGGCACAGTCTGGTTTTAATATTTTAAAGTATTTAGAAAAAGCAGTTATGTATTTGTAACCCTAGGTGTCACTATCATCAAGATATTAATAATTTTGTATGCAGTAGTATAGCCTACAACTGTCTTCAATATAATGGAACCAAATCTCCCCATATCTCTTTTCACCATAGTTGTCCGTCTTTTAGGTATAAGGCAGAGATCTGTATTATTATATGTATTAATTAATTGCTAAAAGAAAGATAGGCCCAGAGCAGATAGGCTGAAAGCAATAGGTGGAGGGCCTACATGACTGGATTTAAAGGAAGGAAGCAGGTGAAGAGTTAAAATAATTGAAGTAGCAGCAGTGGGTTGTAGCTACATGATTGGTGAGTTGGCTGGAACAGAAGGGGCTTCAGAGGTGGAGAGGAGGGTAGAGTCCAGAAAAAGTCAGTTGGTGAAGTGGTGAAAATTTGTTTTAATTTTGGTTGTGGTGGGTTTTTCTTTTCTCTTGTTTTTTTCTACTGGGGACTTTGTTAGAGTTGTCATAGCGGCTGGTGGGTTTTGAAGGCTGTCATTGTGGTGAAATTGTAAAGTGGGTAAACACCTATCTTAAGTACAGTGCCCCCCACTATTTTGATTGCCAGTGTAATAGCGGTTGTGTAGTTCTATCGTTGTATCTGTTATTAATGGTGCAATTGTCTCTGTTCCAGCAGCTGGAGGACTAGTTTATGGGTATGCAGATATGGTACGATAAGTAAAATGCCTAAAAGGACCATGGGCTCCATTTAAACTGTTGTTTGCGATTTATGTTATTTATAAGTCTTGTTAATAAAAGGCTGCTATGGCCATTAAAATTCAAGTTTGTGTCAAGGCGTGGTGATTTGGGGTATACGAGTTGGGTGATGGCATTGGCAGTTTGGAGACAAGGCATCTTTAATACCCTAGGGGGGAGGAGGAGGAGCCTACCGAGGACGATGGCGAGCGGGTGCACAGAGCGAGTGCACGGCGCGTGGATGTGCTGAGAGCGGCTTCCAATATGGGTTCCCGGGCGCCATAGAGAGTGGACCGCAACCGCAACAACCCTCCAGTTAATCTCCCCCCAAACGAGCCTCCAGCGAACCTTCCAGCAAAACCCTGCGAAATCGCCAATATCAGCCAATATCAGCAGCGAGCCTCCCCTCTTCCGCTCAGGCGAATATGAGCGGCAAGAAAGGAAAAGGGAGGAAGGGACAGAAAACGAAAACAGCCAGATCGCTGAGATCCGACATGGAAACTTTCTTCTCTGGGGCCAATACTTCTAGATCAACGAGGGAAGAAGGGAAGATGGCTACCTCAAGTGGATTAATAAATGGATCATCCTCGAGCAGATCAAGAGCAACGGAGTCCTCTCCAAGAGGTGATCTGCCAATACTGCATGAGAGTGTGCATGCCTCATCCGAGGAAGATCTGGAGTCAGGTAATACCACTATGGATTCTAAAATGATATTAGAGCACTTGCCTTCTAAGAGAGATATGGAAAACATGTTTACTCGTTTTGAACACACATATAAGCAGGATATGACAGGACTGCACAAAGCTATACAGGGGACCCATGAGCGCCTGGACAGAATAGATGCACACCAGGGATTGTGCCATACAGCTATTGAGGAACTACAAACTGCAGTCAAAGGACAATATAAGTTTATACAGTCGATCTGGGTACAGATGGACGATGTTGAAGATCGCAGCAGAAGAAACAATATAAGAATTAGAGGACTGCCTGAGACTATAGGAATCAATGAGATGGAAGACACAGTAAGAGGCATATTTAACTCAATACTTGATCGCCCTGAGATGGACCCTATAGAAATCGATAGGGTACATAGAACTCCAGGGGGCTACAATTCTTCTCTGAAACAATCAAGAGACATTGTATGCCGGATCCATTTCTTTAGGATAAAAGAGGAGATATCTTTAATACCCTAGTCATGTATGTTGTTCTGTAGACATTGGTCCTGATTCACTAAAGAAAATGAGCATACACCACCACATCAATATGTGTGAATGGGACCACATGAACATTTAAAAGGATCATTTTAAGTGGAAATACACTTTAATTACAGTGCGACAAAAGAGAGCTTTACAAACACATATAAGCCTCAGCATAAAGGATCATTTTTTTATATTATTCATTACAAGTGACATTAAAGTCAAAAATCTTTTCCCCTCCCCCCAATGTTAATGAAAGCATTTACCTTAAATGATGCCTCTTAATCCGATCTTCTTCTTCTTTCCTGTAGTTTTCAGCTGTCCCTCCAGTGCTGCGGCGGGTCTCCGATCCAGCGCTGACTCCTCTGTCCTCACTGGCACTTCCTGTCCCACGTTGTCTGCATGCGGGTGCACGCGTCCATAGACTTACCTTTTGTCTCTCCTTGCGTCCTGGCCAAAAATGTGAACTGCGCATGCGCCCGCCCCAAGATGCTTTGCAGCTGCCCGAGGATCTTCACATTGTCGGACGGGAGCGCGCAGGGAAGACGCAGGTGAGTATGAAGCTCTGTTAAAGCGTTTTGTGTTTTTTTTACACTTTTTGCATAGATCTACTGCTAGCTAGCAGTAGATCTATGCAAAAAAAACGGAAGGCTTTAATTATCCTTTAAGCAAATACTTCATTAAAACAGTTGAGGACTACATAGCAGCCAGCAACTGTTGAGACAATAAACACCCCGGTTGGGAGTATCTAATGAATATATTAGTATGCATGGATCAGGAAAACACAAAGTACAAGATACAGAGTAGAAAGGTCAGTGCATGTGTAACATATCCCCTCAGTGGGAGAGTATTATGTCCCAACCACGGCAGGAAGTGGGAAGAAAAAATGTGAAAACCTTAATGGTCAGTGAAAGAAGGTAATGACAGCGGTTAGATGGTGGAATAATTCCCCATCATCATCAATGGGAAGACAAATCCCCCTCCCAAGGCCCCCTGCATATGGATCCCCTGCTGATCACAACTGACAGGTGCCCGCATAAATGTGGCCTTAGTATGTCCACTAGTAACTATTGACACCTGGACTGAAAGTGAGGACAAATTAAAAATTTGTAATGTCACCAGAACATAAACAGAGGAGAAGTCTTCTAATGGGGACACACTGCAATGACAACTGTCTAAAAGTGAATTTCCCTCACTTAGAAGAGATTTCCTCTCATTTCCTGTTGTGTCTAGGGGCAGGAAACAAAGGAGAAATCACCCCAAAGGTACACAGCAAAAATAAAATCTGACAGGAGTTAACCCTTCCATACTCTATCCAAAACAATTTGAAAAATCCTGGCTTTAGATATACTTTAAATGAAGAAAAATAAATGTTCCACGCCAATGCAATATTTTTTTCCTGAACTGAACATTTCAATGTCACAAAAAAGACAAAAGAAGGAAGATATGTAAAAAAAATCAGGCAACTAAGTAAACTGATGCCTATGTGCAGTTCTCTGTTATTGGAAACATATTCAGGAATGGTTCTCCAGCAAGATATACAGAATGTTGCTTCGGAAAACAACAAAGGAGCTGTGCTTTTTTTCAACATGACAGACTGTTCAACTTGATTTATGATTATTAGATTCATGATCCTTGTAAATGTAATTGGTGATTAGTTTCCAAAACTCCTGGAGTTATTTACAGATTTAATTTTGACCTTGAACTTTTATTACTGACTGAGGATAGGCACATCATATGTATGCATATAATAAATGCAATAAAGACAGTAGTTATAAGTTAAGAAATGATCAACTTGTTGCACACTTTTTTTAGTGTATTAATTGGGGATGCGCCAATACCGATACTAGTATCCTACTCGCCCAAATGCTCCGATACTTATCCCAATATCAGAACTTTTGGTCAGAGGGAGATTTCCTCTGACCTTCAGTGCCGCGAGGAAACATGGAGCCGGCTTTCCGCCCAATCAGGAAGCCGGGCCACGGGAAATGACGGCCTGGCTTTCTGATTGGCCCTGAAGCCAGCTCCATGCTGTTTGGCCGGCTTGATGCTGATTGGCCAGGAAGCCGGCTTCCCAGCCAGTCAACATCAAGCCGGCCAAACAACATGGAGCCGGCTTCCCATGCAATCAAGAGGCCTCGGCAGTGGGTAATGACACGCTGGGTAATGACACGCTGCCCGACATCCTGATTGCCCAAGAAGCCGTCTTCATGCTTCCGGAAGTACTGGTATCGATGAGTACCGAAATATAAATATCGGTACTCGTATTCGATACAGAAAAAAAGGTTTCGGTGCTTCCCTAATATTAATGGCAAAAGTTCTGTAGGCTATGTTGCGGTAAGGTACATGTGGAAATCAGTAGAAATAATGCCACTCCACTGTGGATCCACCCTAAATAATTTTCATCTTGTTTAAAGGTAAATGCCAACTTTTAATAAATACACCTTTAACCACCTTCCGTCCATGGCCATTCCTGAACGGCCGGACGGGAGTCTTGTAGGAGCGGGAGGGCATCTTAGGACGTCCTGCCCCTCCCCCGCTCGTGCGTGGCACTCAGCGTGCACACGAGTGGGGAACTGTTAGCAATGTAAGCAGCCAGTGATGGCTGTTTACATTAAAGTGATCAAGCGTCTCCATCCTGCCGCCTCCTTGTTGCCGTTGCTGGTCCCGAGATCCGCTGTGCACAGTGCGGCTGGGACGGGCACAGCGATGCTCTCAGTGGAGATCAAAGGGTGATCAGTACACGATCTCACTTTGATCTCTTCTCGGTCCCCGAATGCAGGAAGTGATGTATGTTACATCACTTCCTGCATTCAGTGTCTCTCTCCGGTACAGAACAAGATCAGGTAAGATCTCTGCTTCATCAGCTTCTCTGGGGGTGCCTAGGTGACATTAGGGGTCTTAGAGACCCCTGATGTCTCCATAAAGAGGACCTGTCATGTAAATTGGCCATCACATAGGGGATTTCTTAGTCCCCTATGTGATAGCAATAAAGTTAAGTGTTAAAAAAAGTTTAAAAAAATTTTTAAGGTCCCCCGCCTTCCCACATACACACGCAAACATGCATCGGGTGTGCCTATGTGCAAACACGACCATTCCACAAAACACCCGACCGTTGCACACACCCGTTACCGGGTGTTTCACATATAGGCGATCAGCGGGTCCATAGCCCGCCAATCGCCTATATGTGCTCGTTCCTAGAGACCCCTAATATCTCCATAAAGAGGACCTGTCAGTGTGCCTTTGATATTATATAGGGGGTTGTTATCCCCCTATATAATAGCAATAACAATAAGTGCCAAAAAATAAATATAAATAAAAAAAAATAAAAGTAACACATAAAAAAGTTAAATAAAATAAAAGTCACATATAAAAAAAGGGGAAAAAACCCCCCCAAAATGTTTAACTCCCCCACCCCCACGTTTACGCGCCTATAAACGTAAATACGCGTCCGGTGCCCCAGCGCGCAAAAATTACAATTGCGCTACACATGTTACATATCGCCGCGAACGTCGCAGTGAGAGCAATCATTTTAGGGCCATCAATCACTGATAACACTAAACTGATGAGCGGTAACAGCTTTTAAAGCGTCGCCTATGGCCAATTTTGGGTATTATCGTTTTTTGAGGTTTCGCGCGCGCACGCAATTTTAAGGCTTGACATGTTTAGTGTCTTTTTACCCGACGTGACCCCATCTTTTATATTTTACCAAAAAATTGGGTAATAATAAATGTTTTATCATTTAATATAGGGGAAACTGTTTTTTTTTTTTAAATTTCGGTAATTTTTCCTTAATATAGTAAAAAAATAAAACCCCCAGTGGTGAATAAATACCACCAAAAGAAAGCTCTATCTGTCCCCAAAAAAGGGTATAAAATTCATTTCAGTACAGCGCTGCATGACGGAATAAATGTCAGTCAAAGTACCGCAGCGCTGAATACTGAAAAATGGCCTGGATGGGAAGGGGGTTTAACACCGCGGATGTCAACTGGTTAAGCAAGTACTTGCGGTTTGTTTGTGATGCTGTAGCTCGGTTGAAGAGGAGTCCAGAGGAGGCTGGCTGCTGGAGGAAGAGTTGGTGTCCGGTTCACGTGGTCCCAAGGTACGTGGAGAGGTTCCTGGGGTGTTTGGGCAATGATCCCAATAATCGAACACCCTAGAGCGTTCACTGTAGGTTTAAATAGCCCGCTGCCGGGACGTCACGCGGCCGCGGGGCGTTTCCGCGTTCCAGCGTGGAACGCATCATACTTCCTGTTATGGGGGAGGAAGCCTGCGGCGGTCACCCCGACCGATGCGTTCCAGCGTGGAACGCAGCCGGCGAGTGCCGCGGACCGGAGGAACATCACAGCCATGTACACTGTACGTGACCAGTTATTTGAGGCTCTGCAATGCTGGTAACCGCTGATTCTCATCGGTTACCATTCCTTAATGAATGCCTCAGTATTGAGCCATTCATTAATGAAATAGTTAAGTGAAAGAATGAAGCCGTTACATACAAATATCAGATCACTTTGATCGCTAAATTGCGATCCGGTATTTGACAGCTAAAGATAGCAGAGAAGCAGCAGAGTGAGTTACCTCTCAGCTATTCGTTTTGACAGCTCCACAGACTGGCCCAATGTCTATGAAGCTGCGTGATACATTTCAGGCACAATGTTACAATGTATCTCTGTGCCTGGAATGTATCACTTCTGATTATCTGGGCACGATCAGAAACCCACCTGGGCGTTTTTTAGCGCTGATCGAAGACCGAAATAGTACAGGAGCTTCTTTGGGGCGTATTTCCGCGTGTATCCGTTAGGATACAGCCTGATAGCTTCTGTAAACGCGCGTTTGACGTGTTTTGTGGACCACAAATCGCGGTAAAAACGTGCGGCCCGAAACACGCGTCAAACGCGCATATTATGAACGCCCAGGTGTGAACCCAGCCTAGTGAGATCTGATCTGACATGCTGTCAAGATCAGTCTCTAAGGTTATTATTAGCTGTTCCTAAGTTTGGAGCAGCCTAATAATAACCAAAAATTAAAAAAGTTAATTTATCAAGCAGTCATAGTGACATAGTGATATAAACTGCCAAAAAAAGTGTAAAAGAACAAATAAAGTGTAAAAAAATATTAAGAAAATAGAAAGTGAGGCGTTAGGTACACATGTTTGATGTAATTATATAGCCCTATCTGTCCTCTAAAAAACAATATATAATATGTGTGGGTACATTTAGTAAGAAAGTATATTACTGCCGTGGAAGAATCACACAGCAAAAATGAAAAAAGTGTGTCAGTCATTTACGAACAGAAACTGAAAACAAGCTCAGTCATGAAGGGGTTAAAGCGTCGCCTATGGCCAATTTTGGGTGTGGTCGTTTTCTGCAATTTCGCGGGCGCGGGCAATTTTAAGCCTTGACATGTTTGGTGTCTATTTACCCTACGTGACCCCGTCTTTTATATTTTACCATAAAATTGGGGTGATAATAAATGTTTCATAACATTTCATAGAAAAACTGTTTTTTTTTAACAAGATTTAGGGTACTTTTTTTGTTATATAGTAAAAAATAATTAGTTTTAGTACAGCGTTGCATGACGGAATAAATGTAAGTCAAAGTGCCGCAGTGCTGAATACTGAAAAATTGCCTGGGCAGGAAGGGGGTGTAACACCCTGGTCTTTCAGTGGTTACAAAAATTAAAAAATGTGTACTTCTTCATAAAAGAAAAATGTGCATTTTTTATTTTTGTTGCATTGGAGCCAGTAAATCATTGCAACTGCGATCAGCGGATAGCAGGTGCAATGTTCTGACTCTTGCAAATTCTTTCTCCCATCCATGTTCATATCAAGGCAGAGACATTCAGCAACATGGACAGGAGAAAAAATGAATGGACAACAAGTCCCTCTGCTGCAGTGGCTGATGGCACTTGTAATTTCTCCATTCACAGATCCAGTCAAAAACATCCACCCCAGGCTGCGAGGAGGAGAACCCCCTGATTCATATAAGTGCGGGAGCCCAGAGTGGGGTGGGGGTTGCGATCTGACCATGTTTCATGTTACATCCTAAATATGGGTGTAACATGAAACATGGTCAGAAAACTAAACTTAGCCTTTAATTAGTTTGACCTGCCTACTCTAAAGGACTTTCCATCATTTCTGTAGGAGAGCCAGACAGTTTGGCTATTAGCAATGGAGAAGCTTACACAATTGGATGGATTTGGGGGAGATTTCCCCATTAGTGTCACAAAGAGCAATACAACATGGCAGGGGGTGGAACACAACCATTCTCCACAAAAATATTCAAAGCAAGAAAAGAGCTATCATCATAAACACTTTGATGACTCCACAGTATATTGGTAATCAATCAGAATTCTAATCTATAGTAACTGGAACATTGTGTACCCGATGGCTCAGTTCACGTGTTCCTGCACAGGATGTTCCTTTGCTAAGCAGACATTGCACAGCTATAGTCACTGGGCAGGTATATCTAGATAGCATCCTTGGAAGGTGGATTGTGGCTTTGCACCATGGTGGTTAAATGTGGGGTGTAAATGGAGGTCAGACTGGTGTAGTCCAGGACTGAGATATCGAGATGGTAACCTGACCCTTCAGCATTAAATGTACACGGCTTTAATTTTTCGGAATGAATCACTGACAGCTATTTCCTTTTATGTCTTCTGCTGGAAGAGGTTAAAGCGTATGTCAAGCCAAATTAAGAAAAAAAAACATTTTGAACAGATTTTCTTTTTCAAAGACATCTGATTTTCTTTTTCAAAGGCATGTGATCACCATGTCAGCAATAATAGGATGATCCATGTATTTGTTGATAAACAAATCAAACTCCAACCCAACCCTTTGTTTATAAATAAAGCCATAAATTAAGCTACTAAGCACAGGAGTTTGTATGTTTGCATGTTCTCCCTGTGCTTGCATGGGCTTCCCCCAGGTGCTCCGGTGTAAGGAACTCACCAAGAGGCTGGTAGGAGCTTATGCGTGTGTTATGCCATGATGCCCATTCCTCAAAATTGTGGGCAAACATGTCTTGAATGGTGGTCGCGTGCAAGCTGAGAATCATGCGCACGGACATGCACATGGAAATATGTGCGGACATGTGCGAATGTGTGCACGGAAATATGCATGAAGGTGTTGACGTTGGAAATATTGTATGCAGATGTTAGTGTAATGCGCACATTCCTGCACGCAGATGCATGCCTGCTCATTGGCACCAGATGAACTATAAAATCAGTGTGAATACTGAAATCATTGCTGTCTGGTCTTCAGCTGTTACGTGTGTTCCTGTTGCCCATTCCTGTGATTCTCCTGACCTGTGTTTGACTCTGACATTCCTGACTTCCAGTTCAGCACCTTGAACTTGGCATCAGTCTCCCCTTTATTTGACCCCAGCTTGTGACCCGTTCCCACTGCATCTAAAGATTTGACATTGCATACCTGACCCTCCGTGTATGACCCTGGCCTGTGACCCCCCCCAACTACGATTCTGATCTTCCAGTGGCTCCATTCAGGCTCTGCTGCCCTGACACCATGCTACCAGCCAATTCCAGATAAAGCCTCACTAGACTGCTCAGTCTGCTGCCAGTTCCAGCCGTGACTTCCAAGTCATTGCACTCTAGTAAAGAATCTGCACAAGCCACTGCATCGGCACTCGTGGTGCTTCCCTACATCCACACTCCTCCTGTCTCCACCTCCAGGAGAGTCAGACAAGTGGTGAAAGACAAGTGGTTCAGCTTGGCCTCCTTCCAGGTACGTGACATCCGGTTTCCTCCCACACTCCAAAAACATGCTGGAAGGTTAATTGGCTGCTGTTAATTTGGCCCTGTATGTATGTGAGATAGGTACCTTAGATTGTAAGCTCCTTGAGGGCAGGGACTGATCTAAATGTGTACTATGTAGAGTGCTGCGTAAATTGACAGTGCTTTATAAATACCTGTAATAGATAAATCTGTGCATCCACATTTTTCCATGTTTTTCCCTTTAAAAACCCTACAAGTACCAAAAAATACCCATTGCTTTGCCAGAAATTAACTAAAGTCCTGTTGAGGGCTGCTACAGCACAGTGGTGTCAGCCCTCCCAGTTGACATTTGCTAAACTACTCAACCACTCCCACTCTGAGACCTTTACAACATAAAGGCTAAAAATTCTGTAGTCCACAATAACAACTAGAAGGGCTGTTGGAGATAACACAGGACGTGTGCAGATGACACAGGACAGGTCTGAAGATCAACACTTTTTCTTGTGCCTGTTAAACAAATATAACAAAATACGTCCAATGTTGTATTTAACAGACCTACTCCAGACATTGGAGCCCCGGCCGCCTTAAGTCAGAAAAAAAATATATATATATATCAGCATTGGAATGCATAGCTACATTCCTATTGGCTATTTCACTTTGCAATAGCAAACTAGCTATTGCACCCGCCCACTGCTGCTGTCAATCAGCAGAGGGGGACCTGCAGTTCTCCATGAGGTCCCCATCTAGTGATTATCATTATTATTAATAATAAAAGCTGACACCCTCGGCTTGTGTTATATGGTTTGCCATTTTAGCTGTTACATACACTTTAAGTACTGTGACATGGCCAAGCAGCAGTGGTATACTAGGATCAGTGTTGACCTCACACACAGATGTACACACACCCTCCAATTAAATGTTGATATGTCTAGTCCTGCCCTCAAATCCCAGCAACAGTGCTTATTTAAGGTTAAACTCAAATATGCTTAGCTAGTGTCATTTGTGTCTCACCTTTGTAGAAAGTCAAAACATGGCACATATAAGCTCTCTCAAATCACTACACATACAACACATAACAAACATTTCTTGTACTTACAAATTACTCCTTAAAATTACACTAAACTCAGGAGTTAAATCTTAAAAATGAATTCAAGTACCTTAACTGTTAACAAAAAAATTATCTTATTTGTGTATCACTCAGCTGTAGATCCTCAAATCATCTCTGCATTGGTGCTGACACTGTCCTTCCTTCTGGAGGTGGGCTACTTTTCTTCCCCATAGCCCCAGTGTGTGTTGTAAAGTAGCCAATTGCTAAATCAGGTCCTCTATGTTTATTCTCTAAATCCTTGGTTGTCAACTGGTGAGTCGTGACCCAAAAGTGGGTTGAAACCCCGTGTACAGTGGGTCGCCACATGCCTTCCACTTTTCTAGGTGAGAGAATTCTCAGCCTTCCCGTAGAGCAGCACCTTCAGTTCTCGCGCCAAGCAGCCATTCAAAATATGCTGCCCTTCACTGAGTGTCAGCTTGAGTGTCCATACATTCATCCATACATGCATTGCTTACAGCTCACTCGCATGTCCAGTAGAGTTGCCTGGACCAGAGTGACATCACATTTTGGCTCCCGGCACCTCTACAGGGCAGCAAAGGGAGCTGTACAAGCAACCCACATATGGATGGAGATTTGTCACAGCACAGCACCCCAGGCTGATGATCCACTTCATTTCTTGTAAGGTAGGGAGACTGGGGGGATCTTTGGTGTGAGATTGTGTCTGTGGTTGTGTGTAATCGTATCTGTGGTTGTGTGCGTTGTCAGTGTTTTTGAGGGCCCGTTCACACTAGTACAGTACATTAATCGAACAGTCCTGTGCCATTAACACACTGTACCACGCAATAGCACCTACTATGCATTCTGGTGTGGGAGTTGCGTTGTGTTGCCATTCATTTGAATGGCACCCCAAATGTACTGCCGCCAACACTGTTCAATCGCCTGCACCTGAACGCACGGTTAATGACCAAGGACAATTGTGGGTCCTGAGGTTACACAGGTTGAAAACCACTGCTCACTAATTCTTCATTGACTATATGGCTAGGGCTATGACAAAGATGCATTTTGCCAAACATATACCCACTCTTTCCATCACAGAAAGTAATGAGATATGATTATGCCAAATGTTTGGACTGAAACAACTTTGTGTTTTTAGAAGTTGGCAATACTCCTAAAGTTTATACAGATATGACATGCGGACGTGCTATATTATTCATACTCACACAGAACATATAGAATATTTTAAAAACCATGATTAATCGGATGGGAGCCTAGTCATCACATTTTAGGAATGCCTGCAGTGTTTGTTACATCACAAACCGTTTGGCGCACAAGAGCTGCTAGCTACATTTATATTCTCACTGCATGATGAAGAGATACACACTACTCAACCGCATAAGACTGATGAATAGTAACCTTGTAATTACAGGGTTATAGCAAAGCAATGACTGTAAATTAAAAAAAAAACAACCCTCATAGTTCAACTACACAATATGTAAAGGATGTGACGGATTGTATAATTAAAAAGAAAGCTTTCATCTATCAGGTTACGATGACAAGTGTAAGAGATGGAATGTTGTAATTTGACATGTAAACACAATGCACAATATATATTCAAGCAGCCCACAATATTGATATGGTTGATCACAGCCAGAGAGCCTATTGTACTTGTTGGATATTCCTTAATGTTTGCTTTTTTTTTCTTTCAAGATCAGTCCTGTATCAGGAACATCCGCCAGTTCATAAATCCATACAGACTCAGCCAAAGTGTGAACATTTATGCACCTATTATTCTAAGGAATGGTCGATCAGAAATCAGACCTTCCTACTGCCATCTCAAGTGTATAGCACTATTGGAGATGATAAAATGGATTTACCCACAGCTGTGAAGTTTAGGGTACAAGGATGTCCTTGTGTGTAGCTGATATGAGTGAATATCTCAGAGTAATTTGGCGAATCTGAATTTAGAGGTGAATACTATTGAGGACTATATGTGTGTTTACAGGGGTAGGTGAATTATTATTATTATTATTATTATTATTATACAGGATTTATAGAGTGCCAACAGTTTGCGCAGCCCTTTACAATAGCATGGAAAGCAGGGCACTGCCAATGGGGAAATATACCCATTTTAAAAATGACTGTACAGAGGAAAGAGGATTATTGCATGTAGTTTAGAGGACAACATTGAAAATACACAAATCCTTTAAATACTATGCTTGAGGGATGCCGTAAAGCTCTAGGTGGTATACTGTAATGTTAACCGCCGTCGTCCCTCAGCAGGGGATCGGGAGCCCCTCGGAATTCTGCCGCTTCTCGGGTCCGCCCTCTTGCGTTCCACGGTGGAGCGCACGCATAGCCACTTCTGGTTTCGGATGCCGGCTGCGTTCCACCTTGGAACGGGGAAGTGCGTGAATCCGCTCGGCGGCTCCTCCCCAACTTCCTAGCCCTATATAAACACCCAGACGAGACAGTATGGCATTCCACTAGTGAAGCCAGAACGCCTGCTGTCTCCTGGGACCCTGGACCACCACCGAACTGTGCTGCCATCCATATATCCGCGGACCGGATACCCAAGGACCCCCAGCTCCTACTCCAACCACTCACATAAAACCGCAAGTACTCTGCATCCTGCACTCCATTGTGTCATAGAGACTGTATACTCGTTTGGACTGCCTGCAGTATCTCATTGTGGCTTGCCTGGATTAACCACTACAGACACTGTTACTGAAATGATTGCTTTCACACGGATCGTGTTACTCATTATTTCCTAATCCATAGTGGTGCCCAGGGTAGGGCTTATGCAGTAATAACCCTATCTGAACCTTAATATCCTTTATTTGGGGCTATGATGCTTGAAACCCTAACTCTCTACGATAAGATTGAGAGTGAAACCAGGGATTCCTGCCTGAGAAGCCTCCGCAGTTGTGATCCACAACCCCCCGAATTAAATACAGGCGTTACATATACTCAGTGTACACTAACTTGGAATTGGTGTGGAATTGCAAAATTATCCTGCCACTGGCCAATTTCTATCAAGCTCTCCTTTAGAAGTAAGAGACCACAGATGATACAGCAGTTTATAAATGATCATCAGCAGGATATTTTTAATGGGAGAGAACTGGCTGAAATATATTAGAGAAATAGAAGGAAGATGTTTTGCTACATGAAATAAGAAACCATAGATGATACAGTTGTGTAAAATTGATCAGCAGCAGGACAATTCTAAATAACAAGACTAGGCCTAAATTTACTAGAGACAAGGAGCACAAGTTGGGGCTTTACTACAAGAATTATGAAACTGTACAAGATACAGAAGTGTAAAATTGGCCTGTGGTAGGATAGTTTTAAGTGGTGAAAATAGGCTAAAATGTACCAGAGACAAAGAGTACAGGCAGGTTTTACCAAAAGAATTAGGATATCACAGATAATGCAGTAGTGTAAAATTAACCAGCAGCAGGACAATTTTAATGAGCTTGACAGAGCCCATATTTACTAGAGAAAAAGAGCATATGCTGGGGTTTTACTACAAGAATTAAGATACTGCAGAGGATACAGCAGTGTAAAATTGTCCAGCAGCGGGACAGTTTGTATTAGGGATAATAGGCCTTACTGGTGTAGGCCTAACTTTTATTATATCTATAGGGCTGGGTGATGTGGTGAAAGTGAGAGCTATAAAGTGAGGTCATTTAGGTTTAGTTGTACACTGCTGTTGCACTTAGCTTTTCTTCTTTTAAACGATGCAGTAGCATACTGCGAACAAAACTCGAAGAACAGATAGTCAGTAACAAGTGAATGCTGCTCTCTGAGCGACCCAATTTTTTTTTTTTTTTAAAGCCATAACAACATCGAATAAAAATAATAAAAAATATTTAATTTAAAGGAAGCCTTGCCTCTTTATTTTTTTATTTTTTAGCAAATATGTTTCTTGAAGGTATTTGAGCATAGATACAGGTAATGCAGTGTCAACAGAGTCATGAGTCAAGACAGTAGATACAAGGAATAGATCTCATAAAGAAATAGTGCAATGGGTTAGGTATTCAGATCTTGTAATGTATATGTCCTAGCAGTACAACAAGGGGTAAAGATTAAGCCCAGAGAAAATACATAAAATTAGAAGAATACAGAAGAATACAGAGCAAAATATAACCAGATCAACCATATCAGAGGCATGCAGTATATCTGTTCTCACATTAGGGCGGGAAAATGCTTCAAAGCCAGGAAATCTGCCAAACGGGTTCGATATGGTAACTCTACAGCTAAACCAGAAGATTAGCATGGAGAGATTCAGGGGATCCAAGGTTACACAACCTACATTTTTAATATTACGGGCAGAGAACCAGGCCGCTGCATCTTTATTTTAATCTAAAATAAAGACACTATCAATATAAAATAAAAACCAAATGCCCGTATGTACCCAAGGGCATCCCCCCAGTGTTTCCGGGGATGCGAACTGGGGGGAACCATACACCATGTATGGTCGTCGTGCCCTCGGATCCGTGCATATTGGGCAGGGGTGTTTAACCTAATTTCCCGGGTAACGGGAGTGCTGGTTCCTAGAGATCCCAGTTATGCTCTTCTTAATGATACACTTCCAGGGGTATCGAGACATTGTACTCGCTTAATTAGGTTCATGTTCTTGGCAGCTAAAATCACAATTGCCAAAGCCTGGAAGGCACCTAAAGTGTCATTACGGCAAGTAAGGGCTAAGCTGTTGTGGATCATGATCCATGAAAAATTGGCGAGTATCCTGTCGGATGAAGCCGGGCAATTTGAGTTAATATGGGGCCCCTGGATGGTTTACGTAGGCGCCACAACAACTTGAGAGTAATATAAGGAGGGCAGGCCTTAGCTATGCCCAACCTAAATTAATTAATTAAGTATTTGGAAACGGAACCCTCCGACTAATTATATTCTATGGGTTTGCCCCTCCCTCCTCTTTCCCCGATGGCTTATACTGGCTCTCTGGACTCTTTGGGGGTTTTTTTGGGGGGGGGGGGGGTTTCCTCCTCTTTTGCTTTTTTGTCTTTTCTTCTTTGTTTAATGTTCGGTCATATGTTCGCTATTCATGTAAGTAAGTTATGCTAGTCATGGTACCAGCAGTTTGCAATATGTCTATGAAAGATTTTCATATTAATGGCAGCATAGCAGGGAGCATCTATTGACTATGCCCTCACACTTGAAAAGGGGAAAGTGTGGAGGACAGGCTTCGGAGCAGATCCCACTCGCTAAATAACTACAAGGGTAATGTTATTATCCCGCTGGCTTAGATGGGAGGTTAGTTAGGTTAGAATTAGGCAATAACCAAGGAGAGAACAAAAACTCAGCAAAGTAAAATGAGCAATGTTATGTTTTATATGATTGGTACTGTATTGTTGGGTTATATTGTGTATGTGTTGTATAATGTGTTGGTAAAAATAATAAAATGTTTGAATAGAAAAATAAAAACCAATATAGCTCAAAATAAATGTAAACCCCAAAATACCACCTCCTGAAAATAAAATGCAAAGAAAAGCCTTGCAGGGGGAAAAAAACGTCTGCTATCGACAGGACACAAGCTAACTTTAAATTAACCACAAGATAAAATGAACCACAAAAGCTCAAAACCGAAACAAAACCGAAATAGAAACAAATGCATGGCCAAAAGCAGCCCCTGTTGAGCAGGAGCAGGAATCCTCTTCATAACATGAGGACATAGTATGGTTACTATAACTGCAATCATGAATGAACAGGAGGTGATGTATATTACTTCCCATGCATTCATAATTGAGGATATAGTAACCATACCATGTCCTCAATTTTTTACAAACACTCAGCGATCACTGATCGCTTCGCTGAGTGTTTGTACCCGCTCTCCATCCTGACACGCTGTCACAGGAGGCTATGCAAGCGGTGCAGGGAGGAGAACTAAGCCTCCTGTGACAGCACTGGCTATCTCCACCCACACACCGCTCTGTTGATCTGTGACAGGAGGCTGAGCGGTGTGCGAGGAGAGACGCCGGCCGTTCACAGCACTCTCCGACCGCAGCACTCGGCCACTTGTCACAGTTTCTCTCCTCCCCGCTGAGACACCGAGCAGCGCCCAGCGGGGAGGTGAGAAAGAATGGATGCACCGCTGTATCGGCCAGAAAATGGCACTTTCAGCATCATGCCAAAAGTGCCATTTTCGGACAATATGTTTCGGCGGTCGATATATCGGTGCATCCCTAATAAAAAGGCATACACAACTTCCATAGATAGTGTTTTTATATCAACCAGGAGATCAGTTTTAAGCCTTTGAATCACTGTTCTTGAGGTTAGTTTAACTAAAGCCAAACATTTCTTTTTATTTTGGATAAAGTAGATAAGTAGACCTTGTTAGGTCATTTTTCCCTCCTATACCACAATGAAGAGATTACCCTTCACTTCCTGCTCTGTAGACACAACAGGAAGCGGGAAATAATACCTCCAAGGTGAGGGAAATGCCCTCTTAGACGGCTATCACCAGAACAAGGTTCCCTAGTGGAAGATTTACCCTCTATTCTGGTTCTGATGGCAACTCACAATTTTGAGATCACCAGGAAAACCAAGAGAGTGTATCTCACTAACGAGGACACAGACAGCAATAAAAGCCTGACAGAGATTAACCATTCACCACTCTGTCCAAAACTAAAATAAAAATTTTGACTGTAGATATACAATTAACCCTCTGTTATCGCACAGAACATTATCCCTTAAACACAGGATGAACAGCAACGTGTTTCATAAATATCTGTGAATCATGGCCCTCACACCTATCACAAGAAAAACATGATTGATGAGTTTGGAACTCTCCAATAAAGGAAGTTGTGTTGCTGTCATTAAAAATAGGTTATTTTACATATCTTTTAATTTATATTCAAGCTAGGGCTACATGATTAAAAGTGACACTATGTTAAATCTTAAATACATTCAAGTACCTCAATTAATAACAACAATGTTGCAATTTAGTGTATCACTCATTTGTAGATCCTCAAATAATCTCTGAATTGGTGCTGACACCATCCTTCCTTCTGAAAGGTGGCTACTTTTGTTACCCATGGGCCCATGTGTGTGCTGTAAAGTAGCCACCGCTCCAAGCTCACTCCCATGATGGACTACAATCTCAATACAAATTAGTAAACTAAACGTTAGATTGCAGTCCATCACAGGAGTGAGCTTGGAGCGGTGGCTACTTTACAACACACACATGGGGCCATGGGGAATAAAAGTAGTCACACTCCAGAAGGAAGGACAGTGTCAGCACCAATTCAGAGATGGTTTGAGGATCTACAGCCGTGATACACAAATAATATACATTTTTGTTAATAGTTAAGGTACGTGAATGCATTTTTAAGATTTAGCTCCTGAGTTTAGTGTCACTTGAAGTACTAAAATTAGAAACTATAATAAAAAAATCTTCTAGATAAATTACCATTATTGCTGCTGTAAGAACGTTTTGAGCAATTGTTGAGATTAGTCTCTTGAGATTAGGATACCTAAAACTAGAAATGAAAAGGTGTTAAGGTGTATGTATAGCCAAAGCATACATTGTATGTCAGTTTAGTTTTTGCTGTCTGTGACTCATAGGGAAGATCTCTGTCCTCACTTCCTGTCCTGGAGGTGCCAAAGGAAGTGAGGGGAAAACTCTACAAAGTGAGGGGAATTCCCCTTTTAGACAGATGTCACCAAAACAGTGGACACCATTGGTAGATTTGCCAATTTCTATCAAACTCTCAGACCCAGTTGTGTAAAAAGTGGCCAGCGACAGGGCAGTTTTAAGTAGAGAGAACAAGCCTAAATGCAGAGACGCAAGGCACAAGCAAGTTTTTTTACTACAAGACTTAACAGCGTCAGCTCTCAGTTGATAAAACTGTGTACAAATACAGAGACAAAAGCCCAGGCGAGTGTTTTCCTACATGAATTAAAGCTAGGGATGTACCAATACTGTTTTTTCGGTATCAAGTACGAGTACCGATATTTATATTTCAGCTAGCATGGAGCCGGCTTCCAGGGCAATCAAGAAGCCGGGAGGCGTGTCATTACCCGCTGCCTGGCTTCTTGATTGCCCGAGAAGCCGGCTTTCTGCTGTTTGGCTGTCTCAATGCTGATTGGCCGGGAAGCCGGTTTCCTAGACAATCAGCATAGAGTCAGCTTCCCCGCCAATCAGGAAGCCGGGAGACTGTTCATTACCCCCCGCCCGGCTTTCTGACCAGGAAGCAGGCTACATGCTGTTTGGCTGGATCAATGCTTGTTGACTGGGAAGCGAGCTCCATGTTCCCTCGCAGAACTGCTGGTCATAGGGAGAAAAGGGGAGGTGTTTGTGTCCAAATTAGGAGAGCATCCTAGGGTGACAACATTGCTTTTCCGTAGATGTAGTGCAGTGAGTGAACATTGTCTCCTTAGGACAGGAAGTGTTATCAGGTAAAAAAAATCCAGGAAAAAAATGAAACCACTGCAGCCACCACATCTATGGATTGGTAAACTGCAATATATTACATTTTTGTTTTGGGTTTTAACACATTTTAATTACTTTGGGCAAGGCAATCTTTCATTTGCTCAATTAACAGCAGTTAGAACAATAAAAGAATTGCTTTAAGGGCATAAGCACTCAGATGATACAGTTGTGCCAAAATTGGCCAGTGGCATGTCAGACAGTTTTATGTGGCAAGAACTGGCCCAAATGCAGGGACAGAAACTAGTGCCATATGTCGACACCTGGAGTTATTCACTTTAAAGTCTAAGTAACTTACTCTAAAGGTGTAACGCTGGGGCTATATGTATAATCCATAACAAGTATTTATTTAGCATATATTACATAAATATACAAACAAATCACTTCTTCTAAATATAGAAAACTTAGATGAAACATTTAACTGACTCTAAGACTGGACCCCATGGACATCCACAAAGCACTAGGCAATTTTTGGGTTTTCAAGTCCTGGCAGGAACACCCAACACTCCCAGGTGGACAGAAAACTCACTGTTGGAGTATCCTAAACATATAAGAAGTCAGGGGCTTACTCAGCCCAGTAGGCTCCACCTATAAAATACTCTTGGGTGGACTGTTCCTTTTACTATGCAGACAGTGAAATACCTCTACAAGCTTATCTTCAATTACTTGGGACCATACATAATATGCTAAAACTGGAAACATACAACAACTGGACATCTTCATAGAGGGACATTTTTAAAATGTTCCCCTATTACAACCAGGCAGTGCAAAAAAAGGGACTGTGCACTTCAGCATATGGAATGAAGAGGTGTGTAATAGACAATGTACAGTATGGCATATAGAATGAGGCAGTGCAGAATAGGGAATGTACAACATGGAATACAGAATGAGGCAGTATGGAATAGGGAATGTAGAGCATGTCATATAGAGTGAGGCGATGTGGAATAGGGAATATACAGCATGGCATATAGAGTAGGGTGGTGTGGAATAGGGAACATATAGCATGGCATAAAGAATGGGGGTGTGTGGAATAGGGGACGCACAGCATGGCATTTAGAATGGGGAGGTGTGGAATCGGGGACAGACACCATGGCATATTGAATGAGGTGGTTTGAAATAGGGAATGAATGAGGAGGTGCAGAATAGAGAAATCGGGAGGTTGCAGCAAAATGTTGCCATTTTTAGTCAATGGAGTAGATAAAATTAAGGTGGTTTTTGGTGATTTATTTAAGTGGGGCTTTAAATGACTCGTGAGGTCTATGGAAGCCCCTGTTAACTATCCCGGACCTGTTCTCGTGCCAAACAACTATTTATTTTAGTTACAGAAAGAAAAAAATCAGTAAAAGAAAAAAGTCAATTGAAAATTGATAGTGACAGTACACAAATAATGATAAAATATCCCAAAAAGTTGCAAATGCAAAGAACACAAAATAAAACAAGTTTAACACACCCACTTTTATCTTCAAGAAACTTCACCGAAGCAGTTCAGTGATTGAAACTGAGTTTTCCTACTTCAGCACAATCTAACTTTAACTGATGGCTAAATTAATTTCCACAAATACACTCTGCTCATCCCTAGTTGGGAGGTATACTGTTACACAATTGACACAAGGAACTAATCATGGGATCCCTTTACATTATAAATAAACAATTTTAGAACAATTTCCTCCTTCCCACAATGTTTGTTGCTCTGACTGTGGTCAATGATCCCTTTTGTTGTTTGTATATGTTGCATCCCAGCAACACTGGGTGTATAGCCAACAACTAAACCTCTTGATGGGAGGTTATTGAATCAGAATCTCAGCCTTATAATCACTTCGGTATTTCATGAACATCTTTGTGCAAACCTTACCTATCAATCATAATGTATTATAAAGGCGTGGTCTGTACTGAGAAAATCTATTGTTTGGTATAATAATGTAGAACCAAATCTATTTCTATGTGTTGGATAAAGTAAGGAAAGGCTAAATCTCTTATTAGTTCATTACTATTTGTGCCCCGTAGGGGTGATTTATCCTAATTTTTTTGTCCCAGAATTTCAGAGAAAATTACCCAAAATTAAGAATTAGGGGTAATTTTAACAATTGCCATTGGATGGATATCCTCATCGGGACATTTCCCCTCAGCTTCTATTCCAGTAACAACCGACAAATTCTGAATTTCTTTCATACTTTCTATAGGACTGATTTACTAATGGCAAATAGGTCATTCACTTTGCGACACAATAAAAGCTTCACTTCCATCATCCAATTATGTGAAAGCAAAATACAGTTTTGTCTTGCACACGATTGGGTATTCTTTGCAAACAGAATTTTCACCATATAAACCAAAATTATGGAAAGTAACCTAAAATTAGGGAAAATCCCACCACTGACAATTGGCACTGGAATAGGTATCCTCATTGGGACACAGTTTCTGTTCCATTGACAAATTACAAATCTAGATTTTCTCATCTCAGTTTCTAGGGGGTTGATTTACTAAAGGCAAATAGATGGTTCACTTTGCAAGGAAAGTTGAAGCACTGCTGACTTCCATCATCCAATTATGTGAAAGCAAAAATACAGTTTTTTTTTTTATTTCTTGCACTTAATTAGGCTTTCTTTGCAAAAATAATTTTTACCACATTCACTAAGCTAAGGGAAATTGCTAGGGATGCATCGATATCGATACTAGTATTGGATGCTGAGTGTTCAGAAACTCGTCCAAATTTACCCCCGATACCGGAACTTCCCATCACAGGGAGATCTCTCTTTGACCGGCAGTGCCATGAGGAAGCATGGAGCCTGCTTCTCGGCCAATCAGGAAGCCACGTGGCACATCTTGACCTGCCTCCTGGCTTCCTAATTGGCTAGGAAGCCAGCTGCACTTGTTGCTAGGCTGCCTGGCTTCCTGACCAATCAGGAAGCCGGGCGGCACGTCATGACTCACTGCCTGGTTTCCTGATTGGTCAAGAAGCCAGGCTGCCCCGCAGTGTCGAGGGAAGAGAAGCTGGTGTTCTTTCGATAGAACACCGGCTTCCCAGGCAATCAGGAAGCCGGGCGGTGGGTCATGACCCAAATTATCGGTACTCGTACTCGCCGCATCCCTATAAATTTCCCTTGCGAAGTGAACAGTGTATTTGCCTTGCAGTGAATCAGCCCCTGTGTCTCCGTACCTGCTGGGACAGGATTTGAGGGTGGATCTTTCCAGCCAGAGGGTATCTTCCAAAAGACCCCCAGTGTCACCTTTACACTGGAAATAAGCTATTGAAGTGCAGATCGCACTTCAATAGCTTATAGCTGGGCTGCAGGAGCCCAGAACTGACAGCCCAGGGACCGGAAGTGATGCAATCTGCATCGCTCCCGGTCCCATAGAACGGGGAGGGGATCGATGAACGGAAGTTCGTCGACCTCCTCCCCAGCTCCCCGCGGACACAAAGATCGCCGGTCCCGGGCCCGTAGGAGGGGCAACGGAGCCCGGGAAGCACGGCGGGGGGGGGGGCGGCCCCTTCTTCGGGACGCAGAAGCGATCTGGCGACAGGTAAGTCGCCAGGATCGCTTCTGTTGTAAAGCCGACAGTCGGCTCTACAAGTTTAAACAGAGTCCCGGCGGCAAAAGTCGCCGGGAGTCTGTTTAAACAGCCCCGATGCTGGCGACGTACACTGTACGTCGTCAGTCACGAAGGGGTTAAAACAGAGATGTACAAATCCCAGGAGCTCCGTGTGCGCCTTACAAATGACAGCTGCCTCCTAACTTTTTAATTTTTCGCTAGTCTAGTCTTGGAGCTGGAAAAGTATCTGTACTTGTACCGAGTACGTACTTGGTATCTGAACATCCCTACTAAAAACCCTAGAAGCCAAGAACAATATATGTACATAGTTACATATTACATGTAATTACATATATATATATGTAATCTACTAGAACGTACCAGTCCTTATATGTCATTGCTGCATTATTTTTCATTGTTTTTTGGGCGTTTTCCTTTTATTTCATCTGATGAACACACTTCCTAGGGTGATAACATTTACTCACTGTACTGTATCTATGGAGGACCAAGAATGTCACCCTAGGACAGGACTACAACAACTTCCCCATCTTCTCTTCTCCATAACATAGAGGGGAGGTGTTTTGATATTTGCATTAGTCCTTCCAAGCCTCTACTTGCATAAGGGCTAAGGGTTACTGAGGGTAGTACTGAGGCAGAGTGCTGGGGTGTTTTCAGGAAGCTATGTACAGCACCCTGTCAGCCCCTCCCACTAGCCATGATCTGTCTGCATGGCATAGAGAAACACAAAGACACAGTGATGACATCACTGAATCTAAAATAAGGTATGTAATGAAAATAGAAAGGTTTTATTTAAAAATATAATTTGCATGCTGATTGGGTGGGAGCAGGGAGGGAAAATATCAGCAAATTACATTTGAATTATATTTTGTCACCTTATTTCCTCGCTAACATTGTACCTACTCATTCTGCACACCCTTCATTTTCTGTCAACTCCACCTTACTGCACAGGTTTTCTTTTGTTTTTCCAGTGGCACACGGCCATTCGTTCCATTACTGGCTGCTTGCTTAACAGCGATTTAAAAACAAACTCATAATTGTATGAAAAATAATCACAGCTCTGGAATGAAGAACAATTTACATAAGACAATTGTAGCTTTTCATTCGGAACATAAAACAATTTATAGGCTTTGGATTTATGATGTATACTTTAGTTTTACAAGTGTCTTTGTCATAGCACAGCACTTTCATGCTCAAGTTTCACAATTTTCTTGTTTTGGTCTCAGATTTACAAACCTATTCCAGAAGACATCTCCAATATTATTGAAATGTAAGAATAAGAGGTAGTTAAAGCAGCTTTAAAAGTATCTCATTTATATTTGCAAATTACAGGTATAAAGAAAACCCCCAATAATTTCTTACTCCTACCCCAATACTCAGTGGCGTCACAAGGGGGGTGCCGCCAGCACCCGGGTGACACCATTTCTGGGGTGACACCAAAATGACAGTCATTTTGGTGTCACCTCCTCTAAAAAGTTGGGCACTCAGTCATGGACCTAGAGCCCGACAGTGTCAGGAGAGAGGAGGTAAAAAAGGAAGACGTCACCAGCACTCCAACAATGATGATAACAGCAATTAGGTGCTCATTTATTGACAGTTGCTGTCTCTCATAGGCAAGCGCTTTCGGGGCCACACTGTGTCCCCTCATCATCTCTGAGCCTGACAAAGGGGACCCTGTGTGGCCCCTCATCCTGCCGTGTGAACGGCCCCTCCTCTCTCTGCCGGCGTCCATCACCAAGATGGCCGCACATGTGTGATGACGTCAAAAATAGATATTTTTGGTCTATCTTGCAGGCCAACTATTAACAGGATTGCAGTCCTCAGTAAAAAAATATTTCAAACACAGACACAAAATAATTAATTGTCTCATACTGATCACGAAGGGAACATTTACAGCAGGGTAAATCATAAACTTATAGTTCTTTTTGGTATAACAACTTTGCGCTAAAATCCCTAGTGCCAGCAGATGTTGTACACTTTGGAAAGCTGTGACATCACTCCCCCTATCATGTGACAGTGCTTGGGTCTAGCAATTGGATGGTTATTTTCACCAGTTGCAACAGAAGCAGGAATAGTGAAGTACTGGCAAGGTTAGTATAAGTGGGTCAAGGGAGAGGGGTCCACTACAGAGACACTATCACTTTGTCCTCAATGAGCAAGGTGTCAGTGTCTCTTTACCTGTATTAGAGTCGCCAAACACATATTTGGTGGGTAAAGTCATTCAATTATTTATTTTTTATCTGGAAATTCAGCTGCTTCTCTGAAGTTCATCCTTAAAGTAATATTGTGTTTGTGTGGCACGTTGGAACAGGAATATGAGTCACACTTGTATTTTTAGTTGCTCCAGTGCTGTTTCAGAAGGCGTTCCCCCATAACACAACAGCTGCATTCATCACAAGAAGGGGCACAAAAGAACCTCCGTGATTCATTGGTAACGGATATGCTACACGAAGATAGGAGGTGAGTACTAGACTTAACCTACAGCATAATCACTACAATGTATAAGGAACTTTAAGGTAATCAGAAAACAAGTAAGCCATGTTTGTATGACAGGCTATCATAATCTCAAGCCCTGCCCATTGTAACACAGCATGATATGTAGAAAACTAGCTCGGCAAAATTCCTTTGACCAGGAGATATGTGAAATAGTCATGCAGTAGCGCATGTTAAATTTAATAGGGTTGATATTTGTGAAATGTTTCTCTGATGGATTAATCAGGGTACAATTACTAAATGCCCTTTGGATGAACTTGATGATGACACATATGTGCTGATCCTGTATATTTGGAAGTTCAATTCTAGGTATGTGTTCACATACCTAATTCTGAACAAACGTCAAGGGTGGGCAAATGATTATGGAATGCAGGACACAGTCTGTCCAATCCAGGAGCCTGCAGGATTTTTTTAGGAGCTAGCTCCATTGACAACAACAAGAGAAAACCTCAAAAGTTAAACGCTAGCTGTAATTTTTATGAAGCATTGGCAACCTGGCACACATGCACCAGTTTTCATCAGCATTTGCAACACAAGCGGTAAAATTACCTTTGTCAACCCTATCACTTTTTTGTAAGGAAAGTTTATTGGAAAAAGCAAGCTGAAATCAAAAGATCATTTTAAAATTAAGAAATTGTTCCATACACTATACTGTTGGCTTAAAAAGAATGATGTGGTCAAAACAGAAGCAATGGTTTTAAAGCAGCACCCATAGTGCCGTGACCAAGTGTGGCGCTAAGAGTGCTGTGGTTTGATAGTGGCAGGTCTGTAGGGGATTAAAGTGTATCTAAACCAAAAAGAAAAAAATATTATATTGCAGTTTACTCATCTTAAATGTGGTGACTGCATTTATTTTCATTTTTTAGCCCTTTCTCCTTTATTTTCACCTGTTGATCTGGCCAGTAAATCTGTTATTTTACATCTTCTGTTACCAGACCAAGCTGTCCAACAAAAGTGGCAGATAGATGTTTTTTTTAACACTGACAGGGGTGCTTACAATGATCACCTTTTATTAATTTTGATCATTTATCCTGAAAAAGAAATAAATTGTTGCCGTAACTGACTAAAAAGTGGTAACTGGAGTTCATCTTTAATTTGTTAGATCATCTAAATCTGCCAGATCACTTAACACTACCCTCACAACAGGGTGACAATGCTGCTGTCCAAGGGTGGCTACATTGCTCCTCCATAGAGTGGAGCCACCCTAGGACAAGAGATATGTTACTGGCTGAATCACCAGGTAAAAATAAAGGAGAAAAAAGCCAAAAGAAACCTAATACAGCCACCAAATTTAAGGATTAGTAATCTGCAATATATTACATTTATAGTTTTGGTTTTTAAAACACTATTTGGTCCTCTAAACTCACGGTGATAACTTGACAATAAGGAGGCACAAAAATAAGGGGAAATTCCTTATGATACCTGGCTTACCATCATTATCTAACTGAAGTCGAAGCACTGGTTTAAAAGTGGAACACATAGTGCGCCATGGCCAAATGTGGAGCGAAAAGCGCTAACTTGAAATGATGAAGGTAACAAAATAAGAGGAAGTTCTTGGCAATAACTGGACTACAAATGAGCAATTGTTAGAATATGTGGGCAACAAATGGGCAATTGTGAGAATACTTGGGCAACAAATGAGCAATTGTGACAATCTGGACAACAAACAGGCAACCGTGACAATACACAAGCAACAAACTGGCCTTTTTGACAATATACGACAACCTCATCATATGGAGATGCAGGAGAAGTGATACTGCTATCACTAATCCAATCATCCTACAGTGAAGGAACTAGAAGAAGCTCCCAGCGGGCAAATTGATTACCCCTGTCTCTGGTACAGGTCCAAAGAGTCCCCAGCTATACAATTATATAAAGAAAATAATACTACGATTGAGCCTCCTCTATAACACCCATAGCCCATGGATGCACTTGGGAAATTCCAACACCAAAATCTCAGTAAAATATGAAGAGCCAGCAGATGATTCAACAGAACAGCATTAAACCTAGTTTCAAAAGTTTTGGGTGGACTATTTTCTATTATCTAGATTGGAATTATTTATGAAAGAACAGGGTATATGTACTATATTAATCATAACATATTAAGCAACAAAAACAAAAAGGGATTTAAACTAGATAGATCAAAGCATTTGAAAAAATATCACAACCAGACAATTCGCAACAACTGAATTATAGGATGGGCCAGCAGCTCTTTTGAGACAATAATATTTGCTGAACTTGCGTAACTTATATTGCACCAACATATTCTGTATCACCTTACAAAGATCATTGCACCATTCATATCAATCTTTGTTTTAGAAGCAACTTAAAATCAAATCTCACTAGCATATACTCAAGGACACTCACCAGGACAGATGGTCAAACTGTTGTTTTTAAGTTTGCATTCAGCCCTCGTATTCTTTTTTTATGGTACTCCATTTAGAAATTAAAGAAGAACTCCAGGCAATCTACCTCTGCACTGCAAGGGTTAACTGCTTGTTTTGGTCTAGGAGCTAAAATAAAGAAAATATACTCCTCCTGCGGAGGTTACCGCTCACCTCTTTCCCCCTCCACTCTGGTGGTATGTCCATTGGCGTCTTCACATCTAATGCAACTGCATTAGACATGAGGATGTCATGGGTCCTTAGACCCCCAGACAGGGCCGGATTTACACTCTCTGCTGCCCCAAGGCCAGATTCCTCAATGCACCCCCCTACCTGCCAACCCCCCCAAGAAGAATGGCAGACCTGCAGGCTGCATACAAGTGATCTCGGTGACATCTTGTACAAAACAAGCGGCTGCTTCCCCGCTGTACATTTAGCTTGGCTTGCCCAAAGCCTAAATGTAGAAACAACTACCCGCCCGGTGCCCAGAACTGCATGTCCCGGGCATCGGGAGATAGGAATTCCACACTCCTGCTGCCCCTCTACCCCCTGCTGCCCCAAGGCCCGGCCTTGGTTGGTCTTATGGGAAATCCGACCCAGACAAGAGGGATCAAGGATCAGGTGAGTATATCTTCTTTAGTCCAGCCCCTAGACAAAAATGGGCAGTTAACACTTGCGTTGCAGAGGTAGCCCCACTGCAAGGGTTACATTTAAGATTGCCTGTAGTTCTTCTGAACTGAACAAGTGTCAAGGGATAACTGAGCAACTGAATAATTCTCAGGGATAAATATTGTAAAATGTGTAATTGTTAAATTTACATTTTGTTAATTTCATTTATTTTATAAAATTTGTTAAAATGCACAATTTGTGGTCCTGAAAAGATCCTGTAGATGGTGGCAGTTGCAGTTTTTTTATGTCACACAATATTAGCGCAAGCGTTTATCAAGCCCACATTTTCAGTATATTTTGGTGCACAAAACACAATATAATACCCATTTTGGGGTAAAATATAAAAGATTCAAAATTGTGTGCAGCCTTAAAATGGCAGAAAGTTAACGTAACCAAAACTGTCTATAGGTGATGCTTTAAAAGCCTTTACAGGTCCTCTATGATTAAGCCCATGTGGTGAAATGCGTTAGCGCCGGAGCTATGGGGGAACCATTGTAGGTGTAGACCATTTGATATGTTGGATGGGCAAAATTAAAGATTTATTTTACACACGCTTAGCGACTCAGTGCGGCTGTCTTTGGAAAACAGTAACATAAATAAACTAAGCTACCCTAAATACACCCAGCCCTCTAATTCAATTTTTTTTAAAAAGAGTAAATTGTATTTTTCAAGCAAATTTTTATCTAAGGAGCTTAGTGAACAAAATTAAAAATGTCAATGGGATACAGATGGCAAAGCTGACCCTCCCTTACTCTATCCAAAACTAAAAAAAAACATTTTGGATTCAATTCTGCTTTAAAGCAAAAGTCCAGCCAAAATTTTCATTGACCCTTGCAGTGGGGCTACGAATTTTGACGTACGGAAACGCCACCAACCTTGCGAAAGTCGTATGATCGGTCAAGGTTTTCTAACCTGCTGGTTAGCCAAAAGTCGATCGATTGTATAGTATTTGCGGTTGTACACTGCCCATCAACCTTACGAATAGCGGACAAAAACGCGATCGCATACAAAAATTGGCCGATATTCGTAAGGTGTATGGGCAGCTTTAAAGTGTACCTTTAGGCAAAACGTATTTTAGTATTGGTTAGAACGGGGGAAGGGATAGACCTTTTCTAACATTTTTTGTGTCTGTGTCCCTACTGGGGTGATTTTCTCCTCTGTTTGTTCTGGTGACTATTGTGGCAACATCTATGTAAGAGGGGAAAATCCTCTTACTTTGGGAGATTTCCTCTAGCTTCCTGTTGTATCTCTGTGGCATGAACTTAAGGGAAATTATGGTACACAGACAGCAAGAAATAACCTGGCAAGGGTTTTAACCGTTTCCTACTCTATCCAAAACTAAAACAAATGGATATACATACACCTTAGTGCTTTTCAAGTGGTCCATCCAGTTTGACCTTTTTTATAATTTTTTCTTTTTTTTTAGATTTTTTTACGTTTTTGTCTGCGTAGAGATCTAGGTTAGTCCCCATCATTAATCATATATGTCATTTTTCTGGTTGCCAATATTTCCACTGTTATAAAGGAGTGGTGATAGCAAAATTTAAATTACCGTATCTTCCGATAAACCTTTTACAGCCTACAGACAAAATATAATTGTTTTTGTATTAAATCTTTGCCTAAGTGCATAAAAAAGTAAGTAGGCTGTTTTTCCATAATGGCATTATTATTGAATAAATTCATAGGTTTACGAACAAAAGTCACATGATACATGCCAAAACCACATAGGGAGGGAAATAAGCAAGGAACATAATCAAGATGTTCTAGATCTGATCCCATCAATACTAGAGTTTCTGGTTAAACAGGGTGTGTTTTGGCTCCCTTAAATGATGCTCAGCGCTCACTAACGTTTATTATTAATTTGCTACTGATTGAGAGGAGGACACCTATGAAGACAAAGGTTTGAGTCAGTCAAGGCTTCATACTTGGATCTGTCACCAGTTCCCAAATACATCTACAGAGTTATGCTGGATAGGTAACAGTGTACAACTTGAAGCAGTTCCAACTATAAGGTAAAAACAAATATACGTCTTCTTTTTAGTTTGGCTATTTGGCATAATTGTATATTTATATGCATTTTTTAATAATTGAATGTATATCATTTTATTATTATTGTGAGATTGATTGGGATAGGATACATATGACAGGTAGTAATTTTAGTGTGCATTTGCATTTTTGCAGATATTTTATTAGGGACATATTGATGTAAATGAGGCCAAATATTTCAATATATCTACATCTACCATACAAGCACATGCTTTACACAATACAAATATTTTTAGAATAGGGAGGCTTCTTCTAGCAAATAAATGCCTCAAGGTGATTATTCAATTGGTAATCTTAAACAAAATCAGAGCTGAAATTATTCAAGGTTATGGGCTTGTTGGCGAATGTTGATGCTTCTCTAGTGATGAGCTGTGCACTAACATCCCATACAGTTGAATAAGATGTTGCTCCTGCAGTACAGGTGCAGCACTGGAGGTCATAGCCTTAGAAGAAGCCATAGGTCATAGCCATAGGAAGGTAAGTGCACATGCGGGGGTTGAGGAGGGAGCTCAGTTTAACACATTTAGGGGGATTTTAGGGGAACAGGGAGAGAGGCTGGGGCATTATTGAAATTTTATGAACTTGTTCTTTAACTGTCAAGAACGTATAACTCTTCACCTCCCTCAAACATGGAAACCCTGAACACTAGGCCTAACAGTAACCTAACCTATTGACTAATCTAAACCCTTATAATCCCTATTCTGCTGCATACCAAACTCATCCTGCTCCAGAGCACCAAAAGCATGTAGGTTCTATTCCAATACCACAAAGTTCTGAAATCCCAGCACCAGTACAAACTGAGCCACCAAATGTAGTTTTAACTGCCACCAGTGACCTTCCTGCTGGCTTCACTGTCCAACTGAGCCAGAAAATGTTTCAATTTGTCTTAAAGTGACATTAATGTCTAATTTTTTTTGTCCCCCCTAATGCTGCTGTAAGTACTTCCTTCCACTCGTTTTCAACAGTCCCCTCAGTGGTGGTGCCGCTCTCTGATCCAGCGCTTTTTCCTGTGTCCCACTGAATCTGTCCTGCATGCATGCTCCCGGCTGCGTGCATTCATTTACATTGTGTCACTCCTCCTTTCCCCTCCGGTGATATCAAATGCGCATGCGCCCACACACATCATCCTCCTGCGCGGCTGTTCGGGAAGCTCAGCCGTGAGCAAGCGGCGCAGGCACAGGTAAATTATTACATATTTAGCCACTTTTTTCGTTTTTTTAAATGTTGGGGCATATATCTACCGCTTGCTAGCAGTAGATATATGTAAAAAAAATGGAGACTTTAATACCACTTTAAACCTTAAAATGCATTCAAGTACCTTAAAGGATCATTAAAGCCTCCATTTTTTCCATAGATCTACTGCTAGCAAGCAGTAGATCTATGCAAGTAGTGTAAAAAAAAAAAAAAAAAAAAAAACGCTTTAACGGGTTAATACTCACCTGTGTCTTCGCCGCACGCTCCCGTCTGAAAATGTGAAGATCCTCGGGCGGCCGCAAAGCATCTTGGGGTGGCCCCATGCACAGTTCACCTTTTCGGCCGGGACGCGAGGAAAGACACAAGGTAAGTCTATGAACGCGTGCACTCGCATTCAGACACCATGGGACAGGAAGTGCCAGCAAGCTCAGAGGAGTCAGCACTGGATCGGTTACCCGCCGCAGTGCTGGAGGGACAGATGAAAACAACAGGAAAGAAGAAGAAGATTGGATTAAGAGACATCATTTAAGGCAAGTGCTTTCATTAACATTGGGGGGAGGGGAAAAAATTTACTTTAATGTCACTTTAACTATTAACAAAAATGTATCTTATTTGTGTATCGTTCAGCTGTAGATCCTCAAATCATCTCTGTCCTACCTTTTGGAGGGTGGCAACTTTAATTCACCATGGTCCCTGTGTGTGTGTTGTAAAGCTCGCTTCCATGATAGATACAATTTCAATACAAACTAAACGTGAGATTGTAGGAGTGAGCTTGGAGTGGTGGCTACTTTAAAACACACACAGGGGCCATGGGGAACAAAAGTAGCCGCCCTCCAGATGGAAGGACAGTGTCAGCATGAATTTAGAGATGATTTGAGGATCTGCACCCGTCTAATACACAAATAAGCTACATTTTGGTTAATTGTGAGGGTACTTGCCTGCATTTTTAAGGTTTAACTCTTGAGTTTAGTGTCACTTTAAGATAATAAAATGGAAACCAGCCAGAGTCAGCTAAGAAAATAAAGCTGGATAAAAAAGTTTAATTTGAAATCTTTCTTGTCAACATGCCCTGGATAGCGTAGGAAGGGTTAAAGGAAGTTCAAAGAAATCTCCCAAAGTGAGAGGAATTGCCCTCATAGACAGTAGTTGTCACCGGAACAGGTCTCCTCACTGGAAGATTTACCCTCACCTCTTGTGCTGGTGACCGCTCTACAGTTTTGTTTACAGATTCTTTCTCGGTGACAATAGTCACCAGGACAAATACAAGGGTGATTATTTACCCAATGGGGGCACTGACAGCAATAAAAAATTGACAGAGAGCCTAACCTTTCCATTCTATTTAAAAAGGGGTTTGCACAGATATATACTTTTAGGCAAACCTGTAGGCACAAAATAGTTGAGCAGTTTGTACATTGCATAGCAGGCACATCTCGATATTTGTACATGAACCCCCCCCCCTTCCCCCCATACTTTAGAGCACTCTAGGAGCTACAAAAATCTTGGGTGCCCTGGTATGCAAATAGCAACAACATTACTATGATTATGGCCTATGGTCGACCACCTCCAACTTCAAGTGCCTCACTAATGGCCACTACCTGTTATGGGAGTACTCACTGACTAGTAGTGCGGTGCAAAAAGTGGTGTGACATCCACAACCATATTAGCTTGGTCACTATTTACATTTCAGGATTCAATGGGGCATTCTAAAAGAAAGCAGGGAGGATGGGTATGCCCCTGTAGGCACCTACCATACAAGTGCCACTTTGGTATTTTCTGCCTACAGATAACTTTAAAGACAAACTCAAATAAAACAGAGGGTAAAACTAGGTAAAAAGAATCTGCAATGTTCCACGCTAGGTCTGCAAAGGGCCACACCTACTTCATTATAAAAAAAAGTATTATAGTACTTCAGTGATTATTATAATAACCATAACTACCACTTTTAACATTTTATTACTTAGAAAGGAGCCAGACAAAAAGCTTTTATTAAGTATTCAAATTCTGTAAGGAAGTGTAGAGGTCATGAACTACAAAACAGACTGGGGCTTCATTACATCGTATTTCTTAAAATTGGCCAAGGGACCAAAGGAATTAGTGAGGGGCTTGTGTGTGGGCCAGCAGTACAAATTTGATGCATCTGCTTTTCTCAGAGCACTATGAGTTGTCTAAAGAGATCACAGCAGAAACTGTTTGCCTTTAGACTCTCCCTCTCTAAATTCAAATTCCCTATGAGCCCCCTGAAAGGAGCGGGGGGGGTGAGTGGAGGGGGGAGTTGAAATACTGTTCCTTTATGCCCCACAGCGGAGGGGTCGAGAGCAATGAGAAAATTGATTTAGTTTCTGCAAAATTCACATAGGCTCCATTCACATCTCTGTGATTCGTGATTTTTTTTTTTTTTTTTCGTGCCACCTTCAACTACTAATAT
>NW_017307011.1:227756-235641 GCF_000935625.1 Nanorana parkeri
AAGGTGATTTTTTTTTTTTTTTTTTCGAGACACCTTCAAGTACTAATATGGAGTTTCCCCTCCCCACAATCCTGCAGCTGCTGGGCTTTCTTAGAACATATAGATCATACTTTCAATACCTCCTTTTAGTAAAATCTGGCACTGAGAGCTGATCAAATAATACAATGTTTCTGAACATGAATCATTCTATTTACATAGCAAGTTTCCTTGGGGGCATTCCTTTGTAAGAAACTGAATGTTCACAGCCTCTTGACTCCTATCATATAATTATAACATACACAGAGGAGGGAAGTGCATCATGTTGTGATTTAATGAGCCTTACATATACTGTATAATCAGATAGCAACTTCAAGCATGTGTAAAAATGGCACCATGGAAGCAACTATACAGCTGTACTACACAGTCAGTTCATTTTAAAATGCTTTTGTTTAGCATTTAGCTGACCATATACTATATAATCCGATTGTACAATCTCTTTTAGACCCACCATCAACTATGTAGTGCAAGGGCCTGCCCGATTTGATACAATTTGAATAGATTGTTTAGGTGCATACCCATATTACATAGTTTTAGTACATCTAAAGGAGATTGTACAATCAAATTGTAGAGTGTACGGCCAGCTTTGAGTCAAAGGATAAGTGTACTTATAGAGCAACCCCCGTAAGTCTTACTTATCTGTTCTTGATTCTCTAAGATCCAAAAATTTCAGCAAAGACCTCTTAAAAGCAAAGACAAATAAATATGTTGTTTTGGCAAGTGATGCTTTAAAATCATATGATATAATTTTTTTGTACTCACCATAAAATCATTTTCTTGGAGTCTATTGAGAGACACGAGAAGTCTTAAAACTTCAGGTTATACTGCCACTTACAGGATGGCAAATAAAAAACTGTAAGATAGCCCAGGACAACCCCTTTCTTCTACCAGCAAGCCTAAGTTTTGTAGTAAGCGATACCAACAGCATGGTCATAAACACAGAGGGGTGGGACCTCTGTCCATTAATGAATTCCAAGAAAATAATTTTAGGCTGTGCACAAAGTAGTCGGAAGAACATTCCCTGATGCTTCCAGAGGATTTCTGTATTAGGAAACTAACATGTTCAGCATGTAGATAGCACTGACCTGTACAGGGAATGATCTCGCAATGTAGAAGGGACCTCCTGTTCTGGAACTCCTAAATGTAGACCAGGAGCCAAGAGTTTTCTAATTACAGAATCTTACAGAAGATAAGATCTTTTCCAGCTCTAGAACTGGAAGACCAATTCCTCAGGCCAGGAATTAGCTACAAATCAGTCTGCTCAGAAACATGCAGAGGGAAGGGTTGAGGTAGCTTGAGAAGATACTGGAAAACAGGGTATTCCTTGGAGAGGTTGACCGGGACACCTCGATACATCTGAGAGACAGGAAACTCTCTGACCAATGGACAAAGGGATGAGGGCAAGTATGCTGCAGATTCTTCTACTAAAGAAACATTTGCAGGTAATGAAAAGCTTCCAGTGTCAATTTCTGATGACACAAGATCCAGCTGAATCTTGTAGGCATTTGGACTATCAGGAAGACGTTGTCCAAACGGGCCCATGACAACTGTTTTCTTCACAGGAGGTAGTCTAAGTGTCCCACAATGAGAATGCTATAAGAATGCACTAGGGCAAATACTGGGGCCAGCACACTGGAGAAAATGTAGTGTGCATCAGCACAACCTAATCCAAACAATATGGCACCTCCCAGTGCTCAGCCTGATCAGCTACTCACAGTGAGTCTTAAGAGACTAGTCAGGGGCTGAGTTAACGCCAATGGCTCTGAAGCTGGAAAGTGCTCCCCAGCTAACTTGGTAACAGAATGGGGTCTGAAAAGCGATTTACGCTAAATCCAGTGCCCTAAGGTCATTTCCAGACTAGCCTCACAACATCCAGTCCAGCAGGGTCAAAGTTATGGCAATCGAAAGACCAGGCTTAAGATGCACTATATAGCTGCAACCGTAGAGACTAGGCTTAGCAGCAATGTAGCAAAGAATCTTGATTTTTTTTAAAAAACTAAAGAAGAATGCTGGAAAAAATAGGTTAGACTTTTCCCAGCAGAGGTTAATAAAATACATCCATCCTCCTAGTACATTAAAACTGAGGTATGCTAGTAGTAGGAAGAGTTTTTCTGGGCTGGTCTACAGTTTCTTTTTCCAGTGTCCGATTCTCCTGAAGGTAGAAGTATAACCCAAAACTTAAATACTATACCTTTTAAAGGTTGAGAAAGAAATAATGCTTTTTTTATGTTAATCTGTATTGACATTTAAAGTAGTAAATTGTTAAAAAAAGGCAGGATCCCAGAAATGTTTCATACATTTTCCAGAGTGTACCAGGAGCCACTTATACCAAGGGTGCTTAATTATGCCAACAGCTTTTAAGTTCTGAAGATGGAATACTGGCCTGCTCCCTGCTGTGCTGTGCAACTCACTACGAGACTAAGCCCTCTGCAGGATTCCCTTAACTACATCCATCCTTGATGGGCACCACTGTTGTTGCCCCCCTTACTGCCCCAACAGTTTATTACCCTCCCCCTCAAAGAACTTATTAGGCAGAGCATGCCACACTATTAGGTGTTGTCAGAAGGCCCTCCATGGCAAAGCTACTAATAAAAGCTGCTGAGAACCAGCAGTAATGTCTACCCATGTATCTCCTGAATTTGGCCATGTGACATCACATATGACATGACCAAGCTTGGTGGATTTATTGGGAGGCACCACTACATGGGATCCTTCAGCAGGATGCAAGGATGATGTTCTGACAGATCATCTCTGCTCAGCACTACTTTAAGGCAGTTAAGAGGTCAAGCACTGGTCTGAGTTCCCCCTGGTTTAAGGGTCTTCTAACAGCTGTGATAAGTGTTTCCCTGGTCAGTAGGGATGCACAGATACCAAGTACCGTACTTGGTACAAGTACAAGTACTGATAATTTTCCATCTCCATGACTAGACTAGAGAAAAACTCAAAAGTTAGTAGGCAGCTGTAATTTTTAAGGAGTGTTGGCTACGTGGCTGCTGGGATTTGTGCACCCCTGTTTTAATGTATGATTTGTTTTATATATACAGTTGTGTTGGCCCCCTTCCTGATTTTTCATTGTTTTGCACGTTTGTCACACTTTAATGTTACAGATCATCAAACAAATTTAAATATTAGTCAAAGATAACACAAGTAAACACAACATGCAGTTTTTAAAGGATAGTTTTTATTATTAAGGGAAAACAAAATCCAAACCCACATGGCCCCACTTGGTCATGTCAAACCCACGAGCAGGCATCAATCAGATGGTCGCGCATGCGCGATGACATCATCGTGCATGTGCGAGGTGACGTAACGCGCACGCGCAATGACGATACGGCAGGTGTCACCCGGACAGATATTCGTATCTGAACATCCCTACTGGTAAGTATTGCAATTGGCTACAACTGTTTGATTTTTACCCTTGCTAGCACAGGTCAGTACAGGTTCACTTTAAAAGAGAGACTTATATGACTGTAAACCAACTCATGGACCTAATTAGTTAAAAGCTCATAGTGGTCACTCCAGCAGTTTGTTAGACAAGCTTTCCAAAAGATGAATAGATGATTAAGCCTGTCAACATTTCAATTCTGTGTGGAAAATCTCCAACCATGAACTTGCCTCTAGGAAAATATTTTATAGTTTGGTTATTTAATAAGTACTTCTCATCTGGGCAATCATAGTAATCTTTATAATTACATCTCCTTATGTCCTGGATTAGATGACAAGCTATGCCAAATATTAACAATGCACTTAATTTGTAAGCTGCAACAACGTGTGTTGATACACTGATGCACACAAGCATACAATTCTACAATTTAAATATTATATCTCCATGCATTCATTGAACACTGTAATTGTTGACTGGTGCATAAATATATGCATACTTGCAAAATGACCTGAATGATAAATTCTTAGAGCATGCATAAGTTAAGCATACTGTCTATGCTTATTGGAATAATCTCATATTAGTTAATAGTAAAATCAGCTTTTATTAGATTAGATTTTAGTTTAAATCAGCTCCAAAAACAAAAATGTGTGCAAAATGTTACGGATCATTTTCTTTAGGAAGCAGCCTATGTAGAAAAGTCTATCCTCTGCCAGCATGCAGTAGAGAAGGACCCTTGCTCTTAGTTGTCTCTCTTCAGAGGTCTGAGACATAAGTCAGACCTGCCTTCAAAAAGGCTCATGCTACCTGCTGAATGAATAGCTATAGCTCTGACTCAAAAGGGTAATGTTGGACCTCTACAGAAAGACCACTGCTTACAGAGTAAGGGCCCTTCTATAGATCACACTTCCTTTAGTTCACATTTAAATAGGCCAATTGGTTGTGTTTACCTTTCAGGCCAAAGTTTTCCAGCCATTCTCTGGTGAAATTCTGTTTTTTGTTGCTGTATCTGTCTCTGTTGGGCAGATTCACTCTCTATTTGGTTACCATTGTCACCAGGGCAGAAAGTTTTAGAAAATTGAATTCATTAGAAAAGAGAAAAGAAAATACAACAATACAGAGATCTCATTCAAAAAACATGTTGTGATGAAAAGAAAGGTACAGAGTTAGTAGTTCCAAGGACATAGTTAGGAATAGACATGTGCACGGCACAAAAATTTGTTTCGGACTAAACTAATGAAAAGGGAAAAACCTTTTCAATTGTTTCGTTTGATGAAACAAAGTATTATGCTGTTTCGGATTCTGAGGCAACGAACCTCCGAACCTGAAAGCACACATTTAATAATCAGAACGTGTCGCGGCCACATTGGAGCCAGGATGCATGACGTCATATGATGCCGCATCGGGCGACTTCATACACATGTTACATGCTGTGTGCAAGATGGCGGTGCCCATACAAAACTGATTTTTATATGCCCAAATATAGTTTTTCACAGTTTTTCAGGCATATAATAATTTGTCATTTTAGATTCGGAAAAACTGCCGAATCAACGGAATTTCGTGATTCAGCAAGTTTGTCGGAATCCGAATGCACATTTTTAGTTAGGAACCATCAGCTATATACTGTATATTCTATAATAGCATGCTATATGCAACAAATCTGCTTGCTATGGCATGAATAGGGTAAGGTTTTTCATTAGCATCAATGAGCAAAGCTTACGTGCCCATTCATGATGATGGTAGGGGTCATAGCGGAGTGCCAAGGTTTTGGAATAAGGGTTCGCAAGGCAGCAATGAAAAAGTGAAGCAATGTTTTAGAGATACGAGAGTATGATTCAGGCAAAATTTATAGTAAGGCTATTTTGGGAGAGTTAGGGACTTTCACCCCCGGAGACCAAGAAATAGAGCTATAGCAGCCAGAGAAATGACAGCTAAATGAGGAAGTGATGTAATACACACCACTTACGCATTCAGAGTTTGGAGAAGGAGATCTCCCTTCAATCTTCATGCTGAGAGCTGCTGAGCCGGTCCCGGGCCAGCAGAGGGGACAGCGGAGCCCGGGATAGCTGATAACAGTGTTGGAGGGGGAAGGAGGGCGCACACTGCTGGGCACATATAAGCGATCAGAAAGCTATAGAGCCACTAAACGCTTGTATATGTAATAGCCGTTACTGGCTGTTAACACCTCTCAGGGCACGCGCCAGCAGAAAAAAAAGGCGTATATTCACGGCGCCCCGCTGAAAGGAGCTTGCTGTCCGTCAGTTTAGTTACAACAGGCGGATGGCAAGTAGTTAAAGACAGCGTCCAAAAGTTGCTTAGTGGGAGGACAATGCCACCAAACATGCACCACAGTGCCTTGGGGGCCTTACAGTGCTAGCGAAATCTAGAATTTTACAGGTGTCCCCAGAGCAGGAGGTGAAGATAAATCTTCCAGAGGGAACACACCTAAGAGGTGATCTTTACTCGCTTTGGAGAGATTTCTTCTCACTTAATGTTGTGCCTCCAGGACAGGAAGTGAATGTAAGTCACCCAATGGAACAAAGACAGCAGGGAAAAAGAACCTGACACGATTTTTAACCATGTTCTACTTCATCTAAAACTAAAAAAACACACTTTGGCTTCAGATACCCTAACTGTATACAGAAATGTTTATAAAAAGAAAAAGTACAAATAAAAGTATAGCAATTCAAATACAATTTCAAGATTTATAGACTTATAAGGGTAAAGGTCCTGCTTTAAGGAGCTTACAGGTAGGGACCGGAAAGAAACACAGAGAAAAGCGAGTTTTAAGGCACCATAGAAACATAATTTATAATTTTATATATAAACATTCTGCACAATACAAACCTACCCAAGTGAAAATGTGCATGTAAAACTTATATTAAGGAAAAAAGAGTACAAATAACACCACCAATTGATAAGACCACTAAAATATATAAATAAAGTAAACTATATGGTAAATAATGCATTCCATAATTAAAGTAAATGTACACCCAATAACTAAAAACTCATATAAGCTTTAACATGCCATTTTAAAAGAAGTTTCAATATTTTTATGAGGGTCATTGTTAAAACACTGTTATAGTGTGACAACACTTTGTTCCTCCCAAGTTTTGTCTCCCAATTGTTTCTCCTGTGTTGTTTCCCTGTCACATGCTCTCCCAGTGGAAAAGCTACCATGCAGACGTACATTGTACAGGCATCATTAAGGCTGCATTCACACATAGCGTTTGCGGCTCCCCGGACTGCTTTCTGTGCGGAAGACCGTGCAGGCCGAAAAAACTACTATTTTTAAATCCTCACGGATGCCGCTCGTTTGCGGCTATTAAATAGCTATGAACGTGCAGAATCCGCCGGATTATCGCTCTTGCACTATTTCGGAGGTCGTTTTCGTACCACGCAGCCCCTCTAATGGTGTGAACGATGCACATTGAAGTGCATTGAATTCCCTGTTTAGAGCGGCTCCGCGCTTATGTGTGGACAGCCGCTCAGGTGTGACTGGAGCCTCAGACACCCTCCCTAATAAATCAAAAAGGTCCATGCAGCAATTACTAAGGTGCATGTAGTCAAGAAGCGGCGGCATAGAGGTCTGCTAGAGACCAGCAACAAAGAATAAAAAACATCAAAACAAGTACATAATGAAATTTGCTTCTGCAAATTTAATGTCATTTAGTTGTGGTTCACACATACTTTAAAGTTCCATAAAGTTTATGAATAATCCACATGTGTAGCTTTGGCTGTCAACCCTTTAAGCTGCACAGCAGAGCATTTCCACCATGACCACAGCTCATTCCTCCCTGTCAGTGACTGACAGCGCAGGGATAGGGGAGCAAAGAAGGAGGTTAATTTGCTACCAAGCCTCAGCCTGGGATTGAAGCCTACCCTAGGAACCAGGAAATCAAGGAGGGTGATTGGGTCTATCTGGGGTGAACAAACCACATGGATGGAGAAGAGCAACAGTCCAGGGGCCCAAGAAGGATGGGGCCTAAGCTGCTCTGTGGGGCTGGAAAAAGAGCCTAGGGAGAGAGAGATCTGCAGATGAGCTGCTTTCTGTGCAGAGCTTGGGGAAAGTATGCCAGGAGCCCACGACAGAGCAGCCTGAGTTAGAGGAGAGAGCCTGCAGATCTGTGCGGTGTACTCTGCTGGGCACCAGGAGGAGGGCTGAGTTTCAGAACCATGAGGCTGCTGTGTGCTATGCAGCCTATAGACTGTTGTGTGCTGAGCTACGAGAGGAACAAGCTGCTGGGCTGTGCAACTCAGAGATAGCGTTTCAGCTAGGGTTGCCACCTGTCCAGGATTTACCCGGACAGTCCGGGTTTTGAATGCTGTGTTCGGGTTTCATGGCAGCAGAAACACGGACACAAGATGTCAGTCAGGCAGGGGCAACCAAAATTAAGATAGGGGCTACTGCCCCCCATCCACAGAATAGTCTCAACTGTGATATTTACATATGAATGGGTGACGCTT
>NW_017307011.1:237354-284376 GCF_000935625.1 Nanorana parkeri
CCACCCCCACTGAAAATAGTCTCAACTGTGATATTTACATATGAATAAGCCATGACACATTCTCCCAAAGAAATGTCAGCGCTTCGCTAGAGTGTTCGGGTTTCGCTTGAAGAAAAGGTGGCAACCCTAGTTTCAGCAGTCACCAAGGAGGTGACTTCAGGGAAAGTGTGACCTACACTTCATTCTCATCCATCTTAATGGCCATAAAAGTGGCCTCAAGTAACAGACGCACCCTGGAGGACCTCACTGCATCATTAGTGTAGTGTAAGGCCTGTTGGCCACCACTGTGTGCTTAGTGGACGGCTTTGTGAGGACACTTGCTGCTGTCACAGGAGTTCTGCCAAAGAGGGATTGAACCACTTTTATTTTACTAATTTCATTTGTGGATTACAAATGCTCTTATTGGAGAACAAGAGCACCATCAAGAGTTAAAGGGCCAGACTCCAGCACGTTTGTAACTAAGCCTCCACTAGCCAGGCCATTCTGCATTAGCGTTACCTGTATACTGTGCTGTGATTTGTTCTGTTTAGAGACTGCCGTGCCAATGTTCAATACTGTGCTACCACTGTCTGTAAAAAAATGTGTTTACATTTCAATTCAAATTCAAAATTCCCATCCAAGGCTTCTTCCTGTTTTAGTAAATCCCATGCCACTGCTACTGATGTTTTAGTAATCATCAGGTTTGGGTACAGGTATCATCACTGTGGAGTGGCAGGAGGTCCCAAACAAATCCAGCTGCTCCTAGTGCTTCACACTGTTAAAAACACATTTCAGTAGCTCACACAACACTGCCGATATAGAAAAATCACCAATGTGTCTATTCAGTTATACAAATGATCCCGTGGTTGCCATCTGGTGGTATACAGTGAAAACAACATTGTCTAGGCATTTGCCAATCAAACAATTTTGTATTAATTTGATGTCTATATTAGGTCATTAAGGTGTTACTGTATCTATACTCTAAGTCATTTAATTTATTTTCAGAAATGTCTTAATGAAATGTAAATAAAACCTTCTCCAATATTTAAAAACTCTGAACCTTTTGTGTTAGAATTCTAGTGTTCCAAAAAGTGCAGTAACGTACTGCACCCCTCAAACCTTATTGTATATTATCCATGTGTTCTCCTATGATAACACATAGTGCTTTCTTCCTTTCGACCAATATACTGACAACCACTCCTATAAATTCGTGACATGATGGTATATCTCATAAAAATGTCATTTAAGAGTGATTTGTAAAGGTAGTTGTAGTAAGTTGGTCTTGACGTTAGGAGGTTATTAGTGGATAGAGATTAGACATGTGCGATTCGTTTCGTTCCGAATCAAAATTCGTACGAAATTTCCGAAATTCACAGATTCGGATGTATCCGAATTACAGATATAACGAATGCGAACGAATCCGAATTTCAGATTCCGCAGTTCGTTAGCGGTAGTCTGTACGAACGTTCGTTTCATATGAAAAGTATTATGACACCATTGCTCACAGACCCGAATGGCATTCGGGAGATCACAGGAGGATGTCAATAGCAAGAGATGTCATTTTGCGGCGAGTTTTCGTCGGGTTCGGGTGGTCGGCTTGTGGCGGGACTTTTTTTTATTTCGGCGGGCATCGAGCATCGTGATTCTTTTTAATTAAAGGAATAGTCAAAGGAATAGTCAAAGGAATAGTCAACAATTGACTCTGTTTTTTGTTCAATCAAAGGATTTTTTTCTAAAAGTGTGGTTTGTTTATTTACTTTGAATTTAACCCTTTAGTGAATGAGTAGGGGTCCAAACTGTATAAAGTGACACAGACACTAATAATATAATAAGAACATTCATAATTGAAATTATTCTCAGATATTCACAGGGCAAATGGCCCTGTAAATTGCTTATAAATAGTACCCTAAGTTTACTAAAGCACTATGTATAAATAAAAATGTCAATTTTGTTTTAAATAAAATATGGTTTTTCGCCTTTTTTCATCCATTGTTGCATCTCAGCGGCCTGTGCTCCAGTTACTTCCTTTCTACTTGCATGCTCCAGTGATGGCTGCATGCCATTTCTCAGGTCAGGCTGGCGGTGACAACAGTGAATCATGCCTGTGTAATGTGGGTTGCAACTGCCACTTGTAGCCTCCATCAGAAGCCTGTGTGACAAGGTGACAACACAGGAGCACAACTGACAGACAAGGGCAGAGTGTTGACACCCTATAACAGGAAGTGGCTGAACAAGGGTCTTCATGACAGGATATCCAGATCTCATTTAAATGAAAGCTGCAGATTTAAAAATATCTTGACTTTTGAAACTGCATGAACATGTTAAGGCTCATATGACATTTTAGTTATTGGGTTTATATACTTTAATGGAGCCATTGCTGAGGTGTCACCAGCAGAATATTAAAGCGGACCTTTACACTGAAAAATCTAATTCATAGATAGGTGTGAAATGCTGTGATTGTGAAATACTTACACTTGCAGAGCATTCACTTCCTGCTTTGAAAGGGCAAAATGACTTCAGTATGGCAAAACAATGCAAACTGGCCTTGTCCTCAGCAGAACATTGCTGGGAAATCTCATCTGTAATCTCACGAGATCTCAGGGAAAGGCATTGTCCTCCCCGGAAATGGTGTGCATGGTCACATGTCCTAGTCACATATCTAGTCACATGTGCCAGAAATCCAGGAAGTAAAGGGAGAGCTAGCAATCTGCCCTTAGTAAGCATGGCCACTGTCAGAAGACTGGGGAAGAAAATAGAAATAGGATATGGAAAGAATACAAAGCCTGCAATTATCTAGAAGTATGTGTTTGTAGATTGTCATTACTAAACATTTCTAAAGGTGCGTTTGTTGTTATTTTAAAGATTTGGGTAAAGGTCCGCTTTAAGTTTTTTAATGTCTTTTTGACTCTTTTTTTTGGCTTACAGGTAATCATGGCAGAATTGTCAATCCCGACATCTCGTTTCATTGAAGCTGAGATTGCAGGGAAGCTCAAAGTGGTTGGTACACATGCTATTGGCAAAGATGTCACTTTTAAGCTATTGATCGCAAACCTGACGACCAAGTCCAAGGTTATTACTGCCGACATCAAGGCAAGTTCAATCCTGTATACAAGGAAGGAGATCCATGAAATATTCAAGGAGAGCAGAAAAATAAGTCTTCGAGGTTGTGAAGGTAACTTCTGTCAAATGGGCAGGAATGCAAAATCTCAGCTGAACAGTAACTGCAACCAATCAGCAGTCAGAATACAATAGACTGGGGTGGTGGGGTATTCCCTCATAGCTTGTTAGCATTGATGGGGAAAGCAAAACTTTTTGGCTAGATTTACCTTTAGTCTCGCACAGTTGTACCGGCTCCTCTCCTGGACTGAAATTGCCTGTTCTGATTTTACTGCATGCTGTGATCTTCTCACAATGTGCATTAGAAGCTGCAGCAAGTGAGATAGAGCCTGCCTCATTTCCTGGCTGGAGGACAAGCAGTATCATCTAGCCCTTTCCTCTCCAGCCTGACCTTCCCTGACACCCCCCTTTCATTCATTGGATTTCAGTTATTTCAATCATGGAGGCTCAGCATTACAGGTGGTGTTACTTAGGACAGTATGCCTAGGAATGTCAACGCCTCCAGATTCACAGCCACCTATCAAGGTAGGCCTTTAATATTTGCATAACTCCCCCCAAGAGCCAGCCCTGCTGCTTGCATCAGGGCTGTGGATTCCGAAAGGAGTACTGAGCCATGACACTGTGGTGTTTTCAGGACGTTAGGTATGGCACTCTGCTGACCCCTCTCACCAGCCATAATCTTCCTACATTGCATGATGACATCACTGGGTCTAAAATAAGATATTTAATGAAAACAGAAAGGTTTTATTTAAAATTTCCATTAGCATGTTGATAAGAGGGAGAGAAGAAACCAAGAAGGGCAAAATCTAAGCTGATTAAACTAAAGCTATAAAACAGATCTAAACATGTGTGTTTTCTACATTTATGTTTTTATATACTGTATATCCTACTCAGGCATTTTATTATAGGCTGAGAAAAGATTGAAATTTGAAAAATAAAATCTTTTATTTTATGTTATTTAAAAAATTCTGTTGAATTGTATTTCTTTATCTGTACTTCCTGTCCCCAGATACACGAAAGGAAGAGGATATGGCCTCACAGTAGGGAGGGGATAGCCCAACTTTGACAGTTGTCACCGGAAAAGGTGTCCCCATTGGAACATCCACTCTACTCCTGTTTTGGTGACAACTGTAAAATATTTATTTCTCTCCTGGGGACAATGCCCCTACCTCTCCCGGTCTGACTTCTAATGTGCAAGAGATGACAGAGGCTAAAGTCAAGACGAATTCCGGTACTTCAGATAGCTGTATGTAAAAATACATGTAATACAATACAATAACGGAATGCACAACAGAATTGCTTTAATGAAGGGCAGGGTGACAACAGTGATTAGCAGTAAATGAACTTTAAAGCAAGTCCTCACTGACTTCTGTAGCTGCAGGTTCAGCTTCCCCTACTCCATACTCTCTGCATTGATTTGGCAGCCTTCCAGCCTTATGACCTCTAATGTGGACTCTGGGAGGGGGAAAATAGGAGCTAAGTACTCTAAGTACAACCTGAATGACTTCAATGCTTCTGCTGTGAACTGTTAGGATGAATTGCTCCACAGTGCCTTCAGCTGCAATGGTTAGTTAGTGGTTGTTTTAAAACTCGTTTACTGTTTGTTTGGAATATGTACTTGAATATCCATATACTAGCCACAGGTTCACTTTAAAATCTTCCTGTCAAAAATACATAACTGAAAAACACAAGGATCAGGTCTATCTTCCCTACCTTGCGCCTTTATGGCATAATATCCCACAATTAAAGGCAAAGTAAAAAGAGGGGACGAACAATGTATCTACTACTATATATGAAATGGATCATTAATGTGCTTCATGCAGTGTAGGATGGGTGTAACATAATTTTAATAATTATACTAACTGTTTCTGTTGCTTACCCAGTGAAAGAAGAACCAGTGATCATAACCTACGCTCAATATGATGGCCTCTTAACTGCAGATAATGCCATAGAGGTGACAATTGTCTGCTCCTATGAAGCAGTCAAAGGAACAATCATTGTCGAAAACAACGTTGTCCTGGATAACCCAACATTTGAAATTAAGGTATAATAATAAAATATAAACACAGAAAGACTATATTCCTTACATTTCAGATACCTGTAATGTCAACTAAATGAGATAACAGTTCATAAAAAGGAGGAAAGTAAAGATATGTTATGTTATAGGGATCATCTAGTAATGATTATTATTGCTAAGCAGTAGCTTGAAAAATGTACCTTTTGTCTCAAATTCCATGCTTCCACCAAGATGGTCGCCTCCCTACAGATACACAGAATAGAACAAGGCATAGTGAGTAAATACGACCATCAAACAAGCCAAACCATCAAACTGTAGCCTTTCTTATTACTCTGCAAACTGTCTGAGTCCAAATGCGCGCACCCAGACCTGCACCAATGTGCAGATTCGGGTAGGTGTGTAGCCTCATGAAGCTGTGTCCTCCCATAGAGATGGACAGGTGGCTGCATGCAATTACACCCTGCACCCAGGGGTGTAGGGGTGTAGGATCTACATAGAGGAATCAGGACCCGCTTCCTCCTGCTGGTGATCCCTCTAGTGAGGGGGTGTCAAACTCAGTTTAATCGAGGACCGCATCAACATTATGGTTGCCCTCAAAGGGCCTGTAAGACTATATAAATGTATCTAATCTTTATCATAATTGCCTCTGCATTCGATTATCACTGGTTTTAGTAATAACTTAATACCTAAATCTGAAAGTAGAAGTCTAGGAAATGGCCCGGTGGGCCGGATTCAGCCCCTGGGCCTTGAGTTTGACACATGTTCTCCAGTGATAACTAAAGATCTAGATAGAGAAATCAGGACCTCCTTCCTCCTGCCGGTGACCCCTCTAGTGATAACTAAGGATCTATATAAGAAAATCAAGACCTCCTTCCTCCTGCTGGTGATCCCTCTAGTGATAACTAAGGATCTATATAGGGGACTCAGGACCTCATTTCTCCTGCTGGTGATGCCTCTAGTGATAACTAAAGATCTAGAAAGGGGAATCAGAACCTCCTTTCTCCTGCTATTGATCCCTCTGGTGATGCATCCTAGAATACTATTCACATTTTGCAATCATCTAAAATAAGCACCCCCAAAATGTTTTCCTCTGTAGTTCTGGCCAACACTGTACCCCCAATATTGTACACTATTAGAGGATTTAGTTTCCCTAAGTGCAAGAAACATTAAATTGCAGTTTCCACTGCTTTGGCCCATCTTTTAGCAATGCCAAAGTCATGTATCATGTTGCCAACACCTCCAGGAATTTCAACCCTATCATACATCTTTTTGTGATCAACAAAGACAAACCTTGCCCATCAAACCTTCAGAGGAGGAGAAGGCTGTGAGGTGCAAGGAGTGAGAAGGCAGTGATAGGGAACTAGTCAGTTGTTTTTTTTTAGCAAGTGCAAAGGCACATTGCAAGTGAATAAAATACAGTTATTGAAAGGAAAAACACTGCAAGTAAGCATTTGAAATACTTGATTTTTTTCTGTTATTACCTGTAATGTTTTTAAATTGACAGAGTCTCTTTAATTTTATTCCAGGTGCATCAAAATAAGGGGTATGAAAAGTGTTTTGCTTGTTTTCTTGGGAAAGCATCAACAGCCTGAGTAGAAAAGCCTGTCCCCTGCCAGCATGCTGCAGTTCAGAACCTTTGCTCTCTGTGTGAAAGAAATGGCCTCTCTGCAGAGGTTTGATGTACTCCCTGTTGGGTCAGACCTATAGATCTGCAATAAGCTCCCTGCTGATTGGAGAGCTCTAGCTTTCAAGGGGGCATGTCAGACCTCTGCAGAGAGATCACTGCTTACACACAACTATGATGGGTTCTTCTCTGCAGCATGGTGGTGTGAACAGGCTTTTCTACTGAGGCACAACCTGGTTTCTATAGAAAACAATTTGTATATCTTTTGTTTTGATGCACCTGGTTTGTATTTAACTGACTTAAACTGAACGTTCAATTAGGCTTTACAGAAGGGAATGTTCACTTAGTAGTGAATAAAACAAAGCTAGATTCACTCTGGATGCCCAATCATGTGCAACATAAATTAAAACAATCTTCACCTACATTTTTAGAGTGACCCTTTCAGCACAAGGTCTGCACATTATAGCATAAGTCACGTGAGGTATCACATTAATTGTGATTTACTTATACATTTGGATAAATGGTTGATATGAATGTAACACTATCATATGTGGATTTATAAATTATATGTAGATTATGAGAGCTAATGTGTATGAAAAGGGTGGCTTCAGGTCAAGAGAATGCCAGACTCCCTGTATTGCTCTAAATAGCTTTATGGCAGGGCTACGTTACAGTCTCAGGTTTTTGAGTTTTCACATTGTGTTATTATAATAGCCATTAGCCATTTATGATGGCTCTAGCTTTCTAGACTTTTACTAAGTACTGTCTATGTGACTGCTAAAAGTACACGTTCTCCTTGAAGAACTGAACTCTGGAAGCAGTTCCCAAAAAAGCAGATAGGGTAAAATATCTCACTTCAAATCTTTTAAAACATTAAAAAGTCAGAGGCAGTGGTGCCTTAGATCTCACACTGCAAATATACAGCTATGAGGCTGTGGCCATAGGAGTGCCTTGGCAGAAGGAATTGCAGAGAAGGTACATTTTAAGGGCAATGCTAAGGTACAATTAACTCTTCTAGATGTTTCCTCTAACATAGCAAATCTTTACTTTTTTTAGTTCAGTTTCACTTTAAAACTAAAAACAAAGTAAAAATTATTTGGTTCTTCTGTTTTTTTCCACCCTTTTCAGCTGAAAGAACCAGCCCTGTTGAATCAGCCTGTTAAAGCTGAAGTAATATTCACCAACCCGCTGAACCAAGAGGTATCTGATATTGTGGTGACAGCAGAAGGCAGCGGACTTCTTCAGGATCCAATCACAGTCAAGTAAGATAAACATATTGTTTTCCCCTATTTGGTTACATCTTTACCTTTCTGGTGCTTCAAATTCTAGACATGTGCCCACGGTGCTATCCTTCAACACTTGGAAAGGGATATATCAAAACTGGAGCAGACAAAATCTGGAGCAATTGTCCATAGCCACCAATCAGCTTCTCCCTTTCATTTCTTTTAAATTGTAAGCCCTCAGGGGCAGGGCCCTCCTTACCATCATGTCTTGAATTATATTGTAATGTCTTTAGGGCTGTTACTGATTAAAATTTTCGTGTTCGATTAATCGAATTTTTTTAAAATCGATTAATCGATTCATTTTGATTAGTTATAACGCACATACAGGTCCAACTACATTGGTCTATACACATACAGCACAGCAATGAAGTAATTAAATGAACTAGGATCACACTTATCCAGCACGTTATGAATCTCACGTGCCCCACTCAATATGGCCGCCGCTTGAGTGGGGAAACTCAGAATAATAACGTGCTGGATTAGTGTGATCCTAGTTCATTTTGTTACTTCATTGCTGTGCTGTATGTGTATAGGCCAATGCCTTGGCTGGCGCTCATGCAGAAAGTTTTTAAAAATTTTAATCGAAAAAGATTAACGATCAATCGAGAAATGAATCGTTAATTTGCACAGCCCGAAATGTCTTCCTTATATTGTAAAGTGCAGCGCAAACTGTTGGCGCTATATGAATCCTGTATAATAATAATAATAATACTAATTTCAAAGCTAAACTGAACAAATGGAAGAGAAAAGCTGATTGGTTACTATGAGCAACTGCTCTAGATTCTGTCCGCTTCAGTTTTGATAAATTTCCCCCTCTGTATTTAGTTTTTTACAACTAAAGCTGACCATATTTGTTACAATCTGGTGGTACAATATTTTTTAGATCTAGTAAGCAATGTAAGGGCCTGTCTCACTGCAAACAAATTGAACAGATTGTTTTCTTAGGCCCTGAAATTACATATGTAGATATAAAGGAGACATGGTTAAATAACCAGATAGGGTAATTATTTACAACAAAGCTTCCCCAGCCCCCTCAGACAATAAGAACAAAGCAGGATTTTTCAGTCCTGGAGTTTGCTGAAAGAACATGTAAAAAAGTAATCAGCAATTTTACATATTTGTTTTTTAAGGTATGCTATGTGAATGGGAACATGTAACAAATATAAAGTAGGTGTTACCCAAAATTTGGCTGCAAAAGTGGAAATACAATTTAGGGCCCCTGTCTAGGAAAGGTCATCTACAAATGGTCATTGGACTGAATATGTGAGCTTTGCACGTCTAATTTGATGATAGGGCATCTATGCTTTTAAATATAGGAGCCCAATTATTCTACTTTCATGTTCAATGTACAGTTATGTCAGTAGGTGGCAGTATTATCTCAAAAAAGGGAGAAGCATCTATAAACCTACATCATTAAAAAAATATTGGTGAATAAATGTAATCATATATAATCATAAATAGGTGTATATGCAGAGCTGAAACTGAGCAGGAGAGGAGTGCAGTAGAGTATGACAGTGAACAGTATGTGCAAGAGAGGAGTGCTAAGTGTATGAGAGTGCACAGTATGTTCAAGAGAGGAGTTCGGAGGGTATGACAGTGGACAGTATGTGCAGAAGAGGAGTGCGGAGGGTATCACAGTGGATGGTATGTGCAGAAGAGAAGTGCGGAGGGTATGACAGTGGACAGTATGTGCAAGAGAGGGATGCTGATGGTATGACAGTGGACAGTATGTGCAGACGAGAAGTGCAGAGGGTATGACAATGGAATGTATGTGCAGAAGGTTTTACAGTTGACAGAATGTACAGGTGAGGAGTTTGGAAGGTCTGACAGAGGGCAGTATGTGCAGGAGAGGAGTGAAGAGGGTATGACAGCTGACAGTGTGTGCAGGAGAGGAGTTTGGAAGGTGTGACAGCAGACAGTATGTGCAGCAGGAGAGGAGTTTGGTAGGTATGACAGTTGACAGAATGTACAGGTGAGGAGTTTGGAAGGTGTGACAGCAGACAGTATGTGTAGGAGAGGAGTTTGGAAGGTGTGACAGGAGACAGTATGTGTAGGAGAGGAGTTTGGAAGGCATGACAGTGGACAGTATGTACAGGTGAGGAGTTTGGAAGGTATGACAGTGGACAGCATGTACAGGTGAGGAGTGAGGAAGGTATGACAGTGGACAGTATGTGCAGGAGAGGAGTGAAGAGGGTATGACAGCTGACAGTATGTGCAGGAGAAAAATGCAGAGAGTGTGACAAGCAGTGTGTGCGGGAAAGAAGTGTGGAGGGTATAACATTAGGCGTAGCATTAGTGGACAGTGCAAAAAAGAATGGTGCATCATTGGTGTCATCAGAGCTCATAGTAGGCTGGCACCAATGTACAGGAAATCACTCCATCCAGGGTGCCCTGCCTGGAAGCTGTGTCCTTAGTGCATGCTCAATGACAGATTATAACATAAGCAATCCATCCATGGGACTCCCAGTGAGATTGGACCTGTGATGGATCAGCCCAATGACCCAGCATCCATAAACGTTCAGGTGTGCATCAGTATAGCAAGGTGCCGCAATGAAACGAACATTGATGCTGAATGCTTTGGCTGAAGCTACACATGAGATTTTTTGTAGCTCAGCCGTGCTACAAAAATCACTAACAATTAACTGCTAGAAGTAGTGATTGATGACAAACAGATTGATCAAATGCTTTTCCTGTGGAGTAAACCACACAAGTAACATGTAATAGCAATCAATCGTGCATGATTGCACAATGATTCAATTAAGATGCTCATGTATGCTAATTGTGTAGATTAATTCATAGGGAGCCATTTAATCCAATTTAATGATCTGTTGCTATTCTTGATTAATTTCTAATGACTTTAGTAGCCTGATCGAGCAACTCTTACCCTATTAATCTATAACTCCATGGGAAGCCACACTTACAGGAATATTACAATACACTGCAACACATGTATTTCTTATAGAAGCTAGGTACACTAAGATCCTGCACTAGTATGTGTACTCTGACTACTGTAGGAATGTGCTTATTTGTAAACCCATTAGTTCATTTATACTATTATACTTAATATAATTTGTTTGTTTTTTTATATTTTTAGGGCAGGCTCAGTGAAGCCCAAGGAGACCATATCGATCCCTCTTATAATAATTCCATACAGATCCGGCCCTAAACATTTGTTAGTTGATCTAACAACCGACAAGTTCCAGAATTCAAAAGGATTTGTAGAGGTGGAAGTCCGTGAGCCAGAAAAAGATGGAAAAGATGAAAAGAACTCATTACCACCACAACTAACATTATGATGTTATTTATCATTTAGATGATGTTAGTGTTCCCAGCACATAATGTTCGGATATAATCCTAGAATTGGATAATCATTGTTACAAAAAACATAACTATAAACTAAGTAAATGCGTCTACTATGGGTATATTTAACCTGAATAATATGCATTTCTCTGTTAAATTATCAAATAAAATGTATTACTTCCCATAATTTTTGCCTTTTTTCCCTTGTTTGCCAATAAAGGGTGTACGTGTTTACATAACATACACCGATCAGCCATAACATTATGACCACTGAGCAGTGTTGTCACAAGGAGGGTTCGGGGGGTGCGGCCCACACCCGGGTGTCACCATTGCCGGGGTGACACCAAAATTACTTTTTTCAATTACAGTAACATGTTAACAGTGGCGTCACAAGGGGGGTGCGGCCCGCACCCGGGTGACACCATTGGAGGGTTAACACCAAAACAACTGACAGTCATTGACCGAGAGCCCGACACTGTCAGGACCCAGCGGCATTCCTCATCCCGTCTGGTGAACGTCCCCTCCTCTCTTTGCCGGCATCCATCAGCAAGATGGCCGTCGGCAGGCGTCAATAACATGACCGTGCATGTGCGATGACGTCACGGCTGGGTGTCACCCGGTCTCTGCTCCGGGTGTCACACGCCCTCGGATGACCTTAAGACCCCATTCACACTGAGCGATTTGTAGCGCAATTGCAGCTCCAAAATCGCTCAAATATCAGCTCAATGTCGGTCAATGTAACATGTCTAATGCATTTCAAGGAGCTGTTCACATCTCACAGCTCAGCGGAGGGGCGGGCTTCCGATGACCACAATGCTGAACGGGCAGTGTGCGTGTGCGCACACCGGCCCCTTCGGCATTTGTCTCCCGAGCATGCCACAAACCAGCCGAAAATCCTACGATTTATGGCTGGTTTTCAAACATGCGCTTTAGACAAAAGACGTGCGACCGTACAGTAGAAACGGTCGCCCGCCTTCCATACACTTTGCGATTATCGTACGATCGGGGGATTTCCCGCGATTATCGTACGATAATCGCACAGTGCATGGGCACCTTAAGAGTTATGCCAAACTTGCCATTCAAAGATCACACACAGGAAGAAACATCTACAGCACTCTACCTTCTCTTTGAAAAAAAACACACTCTAGACTCAAGCCAGTCTAAATGGCTCTCGCTGATTACTCAAACCTAAACTCCAGGATTAGCAATATTTTATTTAAATAAGAGGCATGTGCCTTGTTTCTTGAATCTTGGTGTGCTTTGTGTATTACTTCAAGATCTGTGCATGAATTCAGTGTGAAACTTTTCCTTTGTGCAGGAGCTTCCTGTAATAAAGACGGTCACTGCTGCTCTCTCTCCTTGTGCAGGGTCACTGGTCTTGTATCTGCACCCTCCTGTAGTTTTCTGCAGGTAGCCTGTAGAGGGGTGGGTAGGGTTGCCACCTTTTCTTCAAGCGAAACCCGAACACTCTAGCGACACGTGGACATATTTTTTTAGGAGAATGAGTGGCGGCTTATTCATATGTAAAAGGAACCACCCATTAATATGTAAATATCACAGTTGAGACTATTTTTAGTGGGGGGCCAGTAGCCCCATATCTTAATTTTGGTTGCCCCTGTCTGCCTGACATCTTGTGTCCGGGTTCCTGGTGCCATGAAACCCGAACACAGCATTCAAAACCCGAACTGTCCGGGTGAATCCTGGACAGGTGGCAACCCTAGGGGTGGGGCCTGCTGGGTCCCTCCCTTAGCTCTGCACTTTGCACAGGCTATGTACAGCCTGTGATTATGTCACCACTATGTTTACAAAGTAAAGACTCCATTGGCAAAGGCATTTGATGCAAAGAGGATTTATATGTTTTCTTGCTATTGTGGAATATATTTAAATGAAAGTTTATGTCCCTGAAGTTCAGCTTTGAATTCACCTCCTCGATCTGCATAACAGGATCATGCACAACCTATTTTGACCACCATAGCATTTATATTCCTACAGCCAATCCCTCTTCTACACACTGAGAGATGCCTGTCCAATGAATAGGAGCCCATCTCTTAACAGATTGTGAGTAAAATGCTAGTCTCTAGATCAGGATTCGGCAAACGCTGGCCCTCCAGCTGTGGTGAAAGTAAAAACGACAGGATGCATCTGTCTCTGGGAGTCATGCTTGTGGCTGTAAGGATCTTGCAATGGCTCATGGGATTTGTAGTTCCACAAAGCTGGAGGGCCGGAGTTTGCCCACCCCTGCTCTAGATGCATCCTTATGGGTGTGTCTATCAACTCTGCACACCCAGGGCTTCCGTTCACTCTGATAACTCAAGGCTGGCCCCAGTCCTCTACCACTAAACACAAAGTACTCCACCTAGATATGTAAAGTTATCCAGTTATCTCCTTAAAATTAATTTTATAGAAAAGAAATGGGCAATAGAATATTACATCTCAAGTAACAGGGAGATATAAAGGAAAAGCATGATTATATTTTTTTATAAATGTAATATGTATGTATATATATGGGGATATAGGAACAAAGATACCGGTATATGAAATAAGGCTTCTCACATCAATGTTGTTATATTATATATGAAACCAAAGAAAATCTTATTACATTTTAAAAAAAGAAAAGAAATGGGCAAAAAGCAGATGTCAAATTCTAGCTCTCGTCTGCTTACCTATGCTGGAAAAATAATGGACAACAAAGAAACCTTTCTGTACTCCAGCTTCATTGTTTTTTAGTTGTTTCTGTTCTGATTAGCCTTAAAGGTGGCTTTACTACTGCCGTAGGTGCTTAGACCATTTATCCAGTACCACCTTGCTCTGCTTTGAAAAGTCTCAAACCCAGTCAGGATCACTCTGCAAGAAAATCATTCTAAGCTGTCAATTCTTAGAGGAGCTAACATATAATATCATATACAAAATTTCTGAGCATGAGTCCACACTTCTTCCAAATTACGGGTATCTTGGGGTAAGGCTTACCGTATACAGAATGAGTGGAAACACAATTGGCAGGACACAGGGGCATCCCCAGCCATTTTGCCGCCTGAGGCCAGGGCGGTGTGGAGGTGTGGGGTGCTGCCTCTGCATCATCTCCCCGCCCAGCTCTGGCACAGTGACGTCACTGGTTGTCAGGAGCTGAGCGGGACAACAGCCAGAGTGTCCCAGGTTGCTAAGAGCCAGGTGGGGATACATATATGGTTGTTACACATCTCCCTGTCTAGCACTTAGCAACCTGGGACATTCTGGCCGGAAAGGGGGCGGCAGACACACTGCAAACATTGTGCAGCAGAGTGACCATGCCACTCTGTCTGCTACCCCCAGCCACGTGACCCAAAGAGATGCCTCCTGAGGCAACAGCCTAAGGCTGCCTAATTATAAGGACAGCCCTGAGGGTACATACCTGTGTGATTGTGTCTTAAAAGTCCTTCTGCTAGGTTACCTTACATGAGTATTGTCTCTTCACACAATTCTTTTAGTAAACAGGTATACTGAATGCTCTTTACTGACTTAAAGAAGAACTCCAAGAATTGTTCTTTTAAACTAACCCTTGAAGTGGAGCTACCCACGTACTGCAAAGGTTACGTGCTCGTTTGTGTCCAAGCCGGCAGTCCTTCCAGTGTCTCTCCCTCCTCCGCAGTGGTCTAAGGTCCAGTAAATCATTACCTCTATACACAGTGGATAGACACAAGGAGCTGAGGAAGATATACCCTTGCAGTACAGGGGTAGCCCCACTGCAAGGGTTAATAAAAAGTTTTCCTTGAGTTATTCTTTAACCATCGACGAGTCAAACCATCAACACTGCGAGTGCAGCTCCTCCTACCACTGTTTACACGAAGCAGAGCGGAGAACTGATCCCTGCTCCCTGTTCTTCTTTCTGAAGATCTCTGGAGAGGCGGCCAGCGAGGAGAGAAGTACACGGCAGGGGGCGGCAGGGGGGAAGGACGGACCTGCAGTCTTATTATAAGTGATCTTGGCGACATCGACGAGATTACTTGTAGTCGAACAAGTGGCTTCCCCACTCTACATTTAGCCCTGCCTGCCCAAAGCAGGGCTAAATGTAGAAAACAACTACCCACCCGTGCCTGGAACTGCATGTCCCGTGCATCAGGATATTCTATACCCCTGACGCCTCTCTGCACCCTGCTGCCCCGAGGCCGGGCCTCGGTGGCCTTGTTGGAAATCCAGCCCTGTCCATACCTCGGTAAGGACATGGATGGGAGGAACAGTCTGCAGGAGCCAGAGCATTGCACCCCCGATCTACTGATCGTGGTTGTAATGCTTTACTGGCTCCTATGCAAAAACATTATGAATGCAATTTTTTTCTTTTATGAAGAAGTGCACATTCATTATTTTTCTGCAAAGAGTGGAATTATTCTTTAACGATGAATCAGAATATGTTATCGGTGAAAAATTAAAATGAGTTATGCATTGGCAGACAAGATAGAAACAAGAACGCTGTGTGCTATTGTAAGTAAATTATACTCTGAATCATTGCACAATAGCTGGTCCACGCAGAGAGAAAAACCAGGCAATAGTCATTGGACGTGTTGAAACAGAAAGAGTCCCTTCCCTGCAGGCTTTTGGTGGGGATACCAGCAGCATGTCACAAGGAACTGTTACCAGTGAAAACAATGTATGAGAGCTCCATCACACCCACTGCATGAACCAACTCTCTTGGCATCCAGACAAGAAAACAATGAGGCTGATTATGGATCTTTCCAGAGAATTCCAGCACAGGATATACAAGATCCTAAAACATCAAAAGGTAGGCAAACTCCGGCACTCCAGCTGTACTGAAACTACAAATCTCATCATATATCTGCCTCTAGGAGTCATGCCTGTGGCTGTTAAAGTCTTGCAATGCCCCATAAGACTTGTAGTTGCACCACAGCCGGAAGGCCGTAGTTGGCCCACCCTGCATGACTGAGTACATTGCTCACTCTAACACTGTACAAGCAATTTAAAATCCATGGAGAGATACATTTCATATCAGAATACTGCCCTATTACAAGGATCCCAACATGAAATAAGTCATTTCAGGGAGGTGCCCTCTGTCAAGCCTGTCCCGCAACATCTGGGAGAGTTGAGATGACTGCTATTAAAGTCTCCTTTATATTTAAATGAAAACTATAATGGGATGGGGTCCATTTAATTTTATCTCTGAAGCTTCAGGCAGATATCAGGGCATCAGCTACCAGTTTTAACGTATCTCAGTGGCTGTCTGAGGGCAAAGCAAAACAGAGACTAGAAAGATTAAATGTAAAAGAATCCCCAGGACTGGACAGGTTACGTCTGAGCCAGTGTCGGAGCTAAGGCACAAAGGGCCCTGGTGCAAGATTTTTTTTTGGGCCCCCCCCCCCATAAACCCACAAACACAGCGCTCTCCTTTCGCAGCGCTCGGCCGGCTGTCACTTTCTCTCCTCCCCGCTGGGACACAGAGCAGCGCCCAGCGGGGAGAAAAGAAAGCAGGGATGTGCCGCTGTTTCGGCAGAAAGATTGCACTTTCGGCATTATGCCAAAAGTGCCATTTCCGGCCAATATGTTTTGGCGGCCGATATATCGGTGCATCCCTAATATTTACAGCAATGCAGAATGACACATGATATAGAGGACTACACATCCCAGCAATACTTTATATAACAATAGCATTTCTGTATAAAGTACTGCTGAGATTTGTAGTCCTCAGCAGGCGATTGCTTGTAAGTCATACAGCAATCGCCTGCTGATAAAAGCGGTACCAAGAGCGCGGCTGCCGAAGCAGCCGTGTTCTTGTTTTAACCACTTCTGCAGGCCACTGTCTATAGACGTACTGCGACCCAGAAGTGGTTAAAGTGACATTAAAGTCAGTTTTTTTTATCCCTCCTCCCAATGTTAATGTCAGCACTCACCTTAACGGGAGTGTCGGATGAACGGATGATCCGACACTCCCGGCGGAGAGACCAGGGGCCCGCCGGGCGCTGGATACTGATCCGGCGGCCGGCATCTTGCTTGGGCCCCCCCAGAGCCTGAGGCCCCGGGCGCCGGCACCGCCTGCACCGGCGGTAGTTCCGCCACTGGTCTGAGCTTACTGAAGGAACTTAGCCAGGTCAAAGTCCGGCCTCTGTACAAAATATTCATGGACACCCTAATGACAGGTAAGGTAACGTTTCATTGGAGGAAAGCAAATGTGGTACCAATATACAAAAAGGGGAGAAGATCACCGGGTAACTACAGGCCTGTCAGCTTAACGTCAATAGTGTTCAAAATATTTGAAGGCATGATAAGAGACTACATGTAGGAATTTGTGAATAAAACTGACATCATAAGTAGTAACCAACATGGCTTCATGAAGGACCGTTCTTGCCAGACCAACCTATTAACATTCTGTGAGGAAGTCAGCATTAATCTAGACAGAGGAATACCAGAAGTCCTGGTGTATCTGGACTTTGCTAAAGTGTTTGACACAGTACACCACAGATGTTTACCGTACTTCATAAACTAAGGTCTATCGGGTTGGATTAAATTGTATGTAAACGGGTAGAAAATTGGCTGCAAGGACGGATCATGAGGGTAGTAATAAATGGGTCCTTTTCAAATTGGGCAAATGTTGTAAATGGGGAGCCTCAGGGTTCAGTCCTGGGACCGATCCTGTTCATCTTATTCATTCACGACATAGAGATTGGACTAAAAAGTTTGATTTTGTTTTTTGCGGATGATACAAAAACTGTGTAGGGCAGTAGTTTCCAAACAGGAGATAACTGTATTTCAACAGGACCTTAACAAAATTGAGGCCTGGGCTACAAGATGGCAAATGGGATTACATGTTGAAAAATGTAAGGTTATGCACATGGGAACAAAGAATGTGTGCGCTAACTACCACATGGAGGGTGCTACATTAGGGAAGTCAATTATGGAAAAAGTCCTGCTCATAGAGCAGATTTGGCAATAGTATGCAATGCCAAGCAGCAGCCAGCAGAGCAAACCAGATACCGGCGTGCATCAAAACAGGTATCGCGGCAAGGGATAAAAGAGTATAAATCACTATGAGGACCGCCTTCAGCAATTAAATGTATTCACCTTAGAAAAGAGGCGATCAAGAGGGGACCTTATTGCAGTCTTCAAAATCATCAATTGGGATCACTATATACAGAACAAACTGTTCAATCAGAAAACAGTATTGAGAACCCGGGGACACAACAGGAGGTTGGAGGAAAAGTGATTCAATCTAAGAAATCGTAGAGTATTTTTTTACTGTGAGAGTAGTGAAATTGTGAAATTCCCTTCCATAGGCGGTCATGCCCAGCCGAGAGCATTGATAAATTCAAGAATGAGTTTCCTATTTCACTTGATATACAAAAATATGGGCAGGTGTTAGAGTCAAATAAATACAGATACACAATCACACACACCTATACACACATAGGTTGAACTTGATGGACCCTTGTCTTTATTCAACCTTATCTACTATGTTACTATATAAAAGATACATATTAACAGTGGCGTCCTGAGGCTGAATTAATGCTACTCTAAATTCAAGAATACGATATTAAATGCGTATTCTTGCTGAAGTGCACAAAGCATGCTGATAGCAGCAGGGGCGTCACTAGAAATCACAGGGCCGGGGGCCCCATAGCAAAACTTTGTTCCCTGTCCTCGCCGGTACCCCTGTGCCCGGGCCCTATAGCGACCTCCTGGGTCGCTATGGCGATAGTTCCGCCACTGGATAGGAGAAAAGAGCAGAGTGACAGGGAGATGAGCTCATTAGCCTGTTGCTGTTCCTTTTACTGTCCAGTCACAGGCTGGGGAGGGGACAGGATCTATAAGAGTTACTTAAAGCAGAATTTCAAGGAAAGTTATTATTAACTCTTGCAGTGGGGCTATCCACACACTGCAAGGGTTAACTGTGCATTTTAAACTAGGGCTGAAAATGATATAGCATTCAAAATAACTGTTAAGGGTTAATAAATCTTTGATCCAGAGTTCTGCTTTAAGATCAAATACTATAATTAAATTATATTTTTATACAAATAATAAAGGTATTCTATGGTATTGCTGGAAACAACCTGTGGCATTGCTGTCTACACATGTTTGCCAGGTGGTGATACGCATCCAGTGTACCCTGCAATAAATTACAAATCTACTATTCCGGATTTTCATTCGGTAGTTTTCGAGATTTTGCCCCTGGAAATGTCCCTGGTCTTTGCCACCAAATAACTGTAGCATATAATCCATCACGTTACCTGCTAAATTCAGTTACTGTCTATCAAAGTTAAACTTCAGCTAGATTTTTAAAATGACACAATTTAGATATATAATTATTAGGGAATTATTGCACATAGGGTAAGTACCTAACATCACCATGGTCTCAGCCAATTATAATCCCTTATACAGCAGTAGACGGAACACTAGAAGTCAGTCGGTCTCTGCATCACCTACTGACAGGAGGAAGGAGTATAGTGAGTAGAGAGATCAGTGAGCTGCTGCTCCTTCACTGTCCAATCATGGTGTTGTGTTCTTGATCAAGCTGACCTGCGGCAGAAACTAAGGACTTGGCTGTGCTGTCTGGCAGGGTTGCCTGGATTACAAAAAGGGCTGGGCAGAATTAGTATTTACCCCTCTGCATTTTTCTTTTTTTTACTGTGTGCTTTTAACCATGATCCTAATACTTAACCCAGCGGTGGGTAATTTATTTCCTGAAGGGCCACATAGGAAACTGGGATAGCTGTGGAGGGACAAACCAACTTATGCACGGTACCATGCAATGCACTGACCGTGTGTTACAGTGCGGCAGGTGTGTTGCATTGCCATTCATTTGAATGGCACCCCAAATGCACCTGCTGGCCACAATGCGATCGACTGCACTGCCACACACAGTTTCAGGTTTCAGTGTGGTTGAAAAAAAGTAGTGCATGCAACACACCTGCCGCACTGTGACACACAGTAGGTGCATTGCATGGTACCATTGTTAGCTGCTGCTGTGCGGGAAACTACAGATGCCAAACCCCAACACCACAACCTGCTCCCCGCACCCTGCACATACCATTTCAAGTTATTTTTTCCACAGGCGGGAGCAGACGGAGGAGGACACCTAACATCATTGGTTGCTAGGACCGTTCAGCAGTCCTAGCAACCGATGACTGCAAAAGAGGACCTCTGACATCATTAGTTGTTAGGATGACAACAGTCCTAGCAACCAAGGACCAAAGAGAAATGCGGTCCAAACACGGACCAATTGCCAACCTGTGCTAGGCTATGGCTTGCAGTAGATGCACCGTCCTTGGAGACTGGTGCATCTACAGTCAGCCTGCCATAACAGAGAGCAGGTTAGCGGGCCGGACAGCCGCAGACCAAGGGTCGGATATGGCCAGGTCTGACTTATCCCTAAGTGCTTCAGTTAAGCAATGCAGCTGGTCACCTCCCCATTCCCAGCCTGTTACTGGACAGTAAAGAAGCACCATCCTGTGCTCACTATGCTCTCTACTCCTATGAACATGTTCCTTATCAGCACATGTGCATGCAGCACACCTAATTGGGCCATGGTGCTGCCCTTTCCTCTCCCAGTGTTACTGTGCAGAGTAATTCAAGAGACTGACATCAAGTCAAATTCAGGCACTTACACTAGCTACCTTCAGGAATATATTTCTTAATGACTACATAGCTGCGTTAATTGGTATTTATTACACCTGCCTGGTGTTTAGCTATAAATAAGCTCCGCAAGAGTTCATTGAGAGGAATTCAGGAGAATTTTATACCCAACAGGTCATATAGAAGGCTCAACCCTAGCAACCAATCAGAGCCGACTGTTTAATAATGCAGTATATAAACTGAAATAAAAATGGAATAAAACAAAGTATCTAATTAGTTGCCAAGGGCAACACAGTTTTTCCTTTTAGGTACTTTTAATACATGAACTCCTCTTAAGGGGGGGGGGCTGTAAAATACAGAAATTACAGAAAGATAAACATTTTCTGACAGCTACAGTACACATTAACATATCTGAATAATATCAACCGGGCAAGAAAAAAGAAAGTGCTTCTCCAAGCAGTGATGAAATAATGACAAGACCTATAAATCCGTAGCCGCGCCTACACACAAAGTAAAAAAAAAAAAAAACTTCCAAGTCAGAGAACCAGTTGTGATCTACGAAATCAGAAATGCAGTAATGACTCCTGCCGCCCCACCTTGACTCTTTTATATTTCATCCAGCAGACAACAAAGCAACCAGTGACATCCTGTAGTCTTTCCCGTGGATGTGATAAAAGCACACAGCAAAACAGTGGCAGAGCGAAGAGAAAGAAAGACAATAAGACATGGCACAAGGTAGGTGATATAGACGACATTTCTAATCTCATGCAGCTTGTGAGCCATCATATCTTCCCAAAGAGAAAGCATCAGAGTCCAGCAAAATGATGAGATAACACTCATTGAACCTTGTTTGAGAAAGTTGAGTACCTCTGGGTGGTACTATGCTGCAACAGCTATGTGCTAATGTCTTAGACCCTTGGTGCCCATCCTACGGCCCTTTGTCACTTGTGTGGCCGTCAGGACCCCTGCAGAGAGTATTCTGTGTTTTCCTTACCCAGGTGTTCGCAGAGGCCAGTGAAGAAAAACAATTTGGATGTTTGCTCTTACTGTAAAATCTATTTCTTTGAGTCCATTAAGAGACACGGAAATCTACACATAGTTGGGTTATACCGCCACCTTTAAGAGGTTGGGGCACTGGCAAACAGAAAAGTTGTAAGCCAGCCCCTGTATAACCCGTCCTGTGCTCAGCAAGCCTCAGTTTTTTGCAAGTGTCCTAGGAGGTTGGATGCCTTTTCTTCAGGACCCCTGCCAACAGTTTTCTGTGTTTTCCTTACCTACGTGCTTGCTCTGGCCAGTAAATACATTTTTTTTAGATTTTTGCTCTTACCGTAAAATCTATTTCTTTGAGTCCATTAAGAGATGCGGACATTTACAAATAGTTGGGTTATACCACCACCTTTAAGAGGTTGGGGCACTGGCAAATAGAAAAGTTGTAAGCCAGCCCCTGTATAACCCCCCTGTGCTCAGCATGCCTCAGTTTTTTGCAAGTGTCCTGGGAGGTGGGATGCCTTTTCTTCAGGTCCCCTGCCAACAGTATTCTGTGTTTTCCTTACCTAGGTGCTTGCTCTGGCCAGTAAAGAAAACATTTTTAGATTTTTGCTCTTACCGTAAAATCTATTTCTTTGAGTCCATTAAGAGACTTGGAAATTTACAAATAGTTGTGTTATACCGCCACCTTTAAGAGGTTGGGGCACTGGCAAATAGAAAGGTTGTAAGCCAGCCCCTGTATAACCCCTCCTGTGCTCAGCATGCCTCAGTTTTTTGCAAGTGTCCTAGGAGGTTGGATGCTTTTTTTTTTTAGCTCTGCTGAAGTTTGGAGAGAAAGCAATATGCAGGGTCAACAACAGATGGGTGGGACCTGTGACCCTCAAGGGACCTGAAGAAATAGATTTAACATTATGTACAAAAATCTTATTTTCTCCACTGTCCATTAGGGGCATGGGAATTCAGCAACAGTTGGGATGTGCAAAAGCAGGCCAACGGAGGGGTGGACAACAGCCACTGACGAATCCAAGATGGAATTGTCTGAACAGAGGATAACCAGACAGACTAATGTCTGAATCTGAACCAGATAAGAAGAAATCACGGTCAGGACAGGGGAATCTTTTAATGATCATGGGAAGACCACAGAGGATCAACCTAATGCTGGGAGCAGAACAGGAGGGAACAATGCCAAAAGGGACTGACTCCACCCAAGAGGAAACTGAGCTAGCCCCAGCAGCAGATGTGAGCCAAAAACAACCATCCAACAGGTGGAACAGTGTACTACCTAACTAGGAAGATTAGACCAAACAACAGGATGTGGTCAACAACATGATCACTGGGAATTTAGCCCAGGGCAAAAAAAACAGGTCCATTGAGGGAACATTGAACAAAAACAGGTCCACAGAAGAAGACCAGGAGGTCTAAAACTGAAAAGGCCTAAGCCTTTCACTACTGACCATTAGACGCAGGGAAGGAGTTAGGTTGCCTAGACAGCTAATCTCACAAGGAAATATTAAAGGTAGTGAGAAGCTTTACAGTGAAGTTAGCCAGTAAGGCAACCCATCATAGCAATGAGCAATTTGGAATATCAGGGGGAAGCGGTTGGGGAAGCTTCAGCAGGTCAAAAAAGTAACATAAAAGTATTTTAACTGGATATGTAGCTGTTTGTTCAAAGTGTTATTCACATTTTAACCAGTGGTGGAACTATCGCCATAGCGACCCAGGCGGCCGTTATGAGGCCCGGGGCACAGGGAGGCCCGGCCAGGACAAGGAACAAAGGGGTCCCCCTGATGCCGTGTAGGCTGCCTGGGTCACTATGGCATCGCAGGCTGCTGGATGTCACTGGTGTCTGTGAGGAGCAACGCGCCGCTGTCCAGATCACTGACAACCTGCTAAGTCAGTGACAACCAGCAGCTGCGGTGGAGGAGGCCGAGACCTGGCGGTGGCAGCGGACGAGGAGACGGGGCCCAGCAGCGGTGGAGGAGGCCAGGCCCCGCGCCGATGGAGGAGGAGGTGGGGCCCGTCAGCGACTGAGGAGGAGGTGGGTCCCGGCGTTGGAGAAGGCTGACAGCGGATCAGGGCTGATGGGTAGGAGGTGTGCAGGGGTGTGACCAGCCCACCTGAGACCATGCAGAGCCCACCATAGAGATATCACTGGGCCCCATACAAAATTTTGCTATGGAGCCCTGTAATTTCTAGTTACACCCCTGATTTTAACAATTTGGTTAAGGTTAGGGTAAGCTTTAGGATTAAGTGTTAGGGTCAGGTAAAAAGATGAGGGTGAAGGTTCAGTGATAAAGCCTATCTCCTGGGAAAAATCCTTCTCTTGCAGTGGGGCTACCCCAGCACTGCAATGCTTAACTGCTTATAATGTCTAGGTAACTTGTGTAAAGGACTTTTGCTTATCTCTTCCCCACTCCCGAAGGCTCCAAGACCAGTGCCCGCAGTCTCCCTCTGTCGGAAGCCTGCTTAGGTCATCAGGGCCCATTATACATGAGGACTCTGAGGAGCAGTAAACAAGCTGGAGCTTAGGGAGATGAGGAGAACGCCTAATACTGGGGTTGCGGGGATCATGTAAGTACACAGCTACCCTATACATTAACAAGTCAATCCTTGCAGTGCACTGTAGCCCCAATGCAAGGGGAGGGTTTGTTTTCCCAGAGACAGGCTTTGGGGGTTAATTTGAATGATAGTTTATATCTTAAGGCACATTCATACCTTTCTGTTCTGGTGTTTTTGTTAACGCACATTATGTCACAAGTTGACATGCATTGTGTTAAGGCAGCCCATTCATCTGACTGGGATGCCAACACACCAGAATGGACCACTGGCTGGCACCATTTTTAGCAACACAGTGCAGTACAATGTTTGTTCGTTCCCTTGGTGTTGGGGTGTCATTAATAATTAATGGCACTGTAATGCACTAACATGTGTATAGTGCATAAACGTGTACTGTGGTAACACACGTGTTATCACAACACATAGGAGTGAATGGATCCACAAAGGCTTTGGGTGAGGATTATGTGAAAGGGTCAGCCTAATGAAAGTATATGGACTACAAAAGCTTTTTTTTGTTTGTTTTAGATTGAGTAGGGAATGGTTAGAACCTCTGTCAGGTGCTTTTGCTGTCTATATCCCAGCATTCTCTCATTCTCTAAATCTGCCATGTTGTGAGACCCACACTGCATCATTGGCAGCTACAATGCTAGAAACTGGGCCGTTGGGCATCATTGGTTGCTAGGATGCAGACGGGTGCACCATAACAATCAACGATTCTGGTGGACCTCCACATCTTTGCAAGCAGCACCCCCACACAGTGTATTTGGTTGCTAAGGTGTTGGTGGCCCCAGAGCATCATAGGTTGCTAAGATGCACCCGCCTGCATCCTAGCAACCAGTGACGCAGTGCAGCTCAGCTACTAGTCAATCAATGATGCTGTGTGGGCCACGCAGCATCATTGGTTGCTAGGACACAGAAGAAGGTTCAGGATAGCGGGCAAATTAGCCAAATTGTGTGCCTATCCAGTGAACTGTGAGCTGCTTGGGTTCAGGTCAAATTCATGAAGTTAGCTGAAGTGCATCCCTACTTTTCAGCACCAAAAGCTCAGCGATAACAATTACCAGATTAAGGTTCTTGGAGGCAAATACTGTACTGTAATACACTGGTACAGGGCTAGGCACCCTCAGCGCTCACATGAGGCATTGCAAAACTCTGACAGCCACAGGCATGACTCCCAGAGGCAGATACATGATGGGATTTGTAGTTTCACCACAGCTGGATTGCCAAGGTTGCCTACCCCTGTTCTAAGACATTACATGTACAGTAATTTCCAAAATCCAAATTCATTTCCGTACTAATTGTTTTCTCAGCTATGAGATTTATACAAATGTATATCAGTCTGTTCACCTTTTTGTAGGCAAATGACTCAACCAGCTTTGTGGTTACGCTCATGAAACAATTAGTGCCAAGAATTAGAGCTTGGTTTCACTACGTGTTGTCTGATGTTGCAATGTATAGCTGTGTTCCCAGTATGGATTCAGGACAGGAAAAGCTCAGCACATAACTACACTAATGATTGTTCTCTGTTGTTCATTAGTTCAATAAAAATCGTATATTTTTATTGAGAATCATTATTGCAAAATATACCTAAAAGTACATGTACTTGCCTGTTGTGTGATATGTACAGTTGTAACCAAATGTATTCTGTCCCCATTGCAAATTAGGTTTATTGGCAAAATTTACACTTTCAACTGCTTGCAATGAACAAATCAAACAAAAGTAATTGAAATAGGTCAACACAACGAATGTTTGATGTGGTTTCCCCAAATTCATCTGAAAATACAACTTTTAATGACTTCTGCAGTCTCAGAATTATGCTCCTTCATGGCAAGCATCGTGAAGTCAAGTACAGTAAACTCTCTGTTATCCGGTATACAATCGTGTGCCTATTTGTCTTAATTTGCTTTTGATTACTGCATTTCAATATTAATATGAAGTCAAGACAGAGTTTATGTTATGGTATGGTATGATATAGTATGGGTATTAGACCTGTTTTGAATAGTAACTCTAAAGCAACCAGAAACTACATTTATCCAGAAACTACCAATCCCCGTGGTTGCCAGATAACTGGAAGTATACTGTACTTAGTAGAGCACCATTTTGTTGTTATGACCTGCTGCAAACGAGATGCATTGCCAGACACCAGCTTTTGGCAGCATTCCTGAGGAATCTTAGCCCATTCCTCCTGAGCAATGGCCTCCAGTTCACTAACATTCTTGGGTTTGCATTCTGCAATCTCCTTCCTCCTTCTTCAAATCCCACCAGATTTTCTATGAGTTTCAAGTCAGGTGACTGTGATGGCCACTGTTGAATCTTCCAGGACTCCTTCTGCACCCAAGCCTTGGTGGAAATTCAGTTATGCTTGGGATCATTGACCTGTTGGAAGGTCCAATGACTCTCAAGTTCCAGCTTCCTCACAGACAGCATGAGGTTTTCTCCTAGGATTTCCTTATACTTCAAAGAAGCTATCTTGCCTTCCACATGCTGCAGGTATCCAGTGCCAGAAGATGCAAAGCATCCCCAGAGCATCACCGAGCCACCACCATGCTTAAAAGTAGGCAGGGTGTTCTTTTCAGTGTATGCTTCATTCTTCTTCCTCCAAACATACCGCTGATCCATAGGGCCTAAGTACTTGTTGTCACCAAGTCTTGCTGCAGGTCTTTTGCAGTCACTCGAGGCATTTTCTCAACCTGCCTTCTCAGAAATCTGGTTGCACCTGTTGATAGTTTCCTTTTTCTGCCCCATCCAGGTTGTATAATCACTGTTCCTTTAAGACTGAACTAAACTCATTTTTAGAGACTCTCTAATGACTGGCTTGGTACCGATGGATTGGCGCAAGGCCAATGTGGTGCCTATATTTAAAAAGGGATCAAAGTCTTTACCAAGTAATTACAGACCTGTAAGTGAGTAATACATTGGACAGAGGAATGGCTGTGGATATAGTATACTTGGACTTTGCAAAAGCGTTTGACACAGTTCCCCATATGTGGCTAATGTATAAGTTAAGGTCAGTAGGTATAGAGTATTCAATCTGTAATTTGGTAGAAAACTGGCTTAAAGGCCGTATTCAGGGAGTGGTGATCAATGATTCATACTTTGAATGGTCCGAGGTTGTTAGTGATGTCCCCCAAGGTTCAGTTTTGGGCCCCTTACTGTTTAATCTATTCATGAATGACATAGAATTGGGGATTAAAAGTACAATTTCTGTGTTTGCAGATGACATCAAGTTATGTAGTGGAATACAGTCCTTACAGGATGTCTCCAACCTACAAGCAGCTCTGAATGCACTGTGTGATGGGCATCTATTTGGCAAATGATGTTTAATGTTGATAAATGTAAAGTTATGCACTTGGGGACTAAAAACATGCATGTGTCATACACTCTAGGAGGAGTATGTTAGGAGTATGTTAGGGGGAGTATATTTGAGGGAGTCAATGATGGAGAAAGATCTGGGTGTTCTGGTAGATCATAGACTCAATGATAGCATGCAATGTCAAGCCGCAGTCTCTAAAGCAAGCAAACTACTTTCTTGTATTATTATTATTATTATTATTATTACATAGGATTTATATAGCGCCAACAGATTGTGCAGCGTTTTAAGAGCTTATAAGAGTATTAAGAGGGGTATAGACTCCAGAGATAGAGACTAATTCTGACCTGTACAAAGCATTAGTAAGACCTCATCTGGAATATGCAGTTCAGTTTTGGGCACCAGTTCACAAAAAGGATGTTGTGGAACTGGAGAAAGTGCAGCGAAGGCAACTAAACTGATAAGAGGCATGGAGGAGCTCAGCTATGAGGAAAGATTAACTGACCTGAAACTGTTCTCTCTGGAGAAGAGGCGATTAAGGGGGGACATGATCACCATGTATAAGTACATAAATGGTCCATATAGTGAACTTGGTGCCAAATTATTCACGTTAAGGTCACTGCAAAGGACAAGGGGGCATGTTTTGTGTCTGGAGGAAAAGAGGTTTAACCTTTGCATACGGAAAGGATTCTTCACAGTCAGAGCTGTGGAAATATGGAAACGGACTCCCCCAGGAGCTGGTTGGTTCTAGCTAGCTCAATTAATTGTTTTAAAATAAATCTGGATGTATTCCTAAATGCACAGACTATTATTGGATATTGAGTTCTTATAGGTATATTAAGCACCAGGAATTGTTGATCCAGGGAATATCCAATTGCCTTATGGGATCAGAAAACTAACTATGTAACTTGCGAACTATGCTTCCACTGGTGTCTTTGGGAACATTCAGTGCCTTTGCTGTCTTTTTTGTATCCTGTTCCTTATTTGCAAAGAGCGATGGTCTCTTATCATAACTTTGACCATTCTTTTGACTTGGTCATATTTCTAACATGCAGTCAAATGTGACACTGAACAAACCCCTGGCCAGTTCAGGTATTTCATATTTTCAGCTCAAGCACACCTGGAGCAACTAATGAAGCCCTTGATTAGTTGCATCAGGTGTGCTTGAGACAACACCTGATCTTCAGATGTGTGCTCTTGTGAGGGATTCTAGTCAGGGGGTTGCATATCTCAGAGAATGCAGAAGTCAATAAAAGTTGCATTTTCAGTTGAAGTTGGGGAAATCACTTGAAACATTCACTGCGTTGACTTATTTTATTTGCTTTTGTTTGATTTGTTCATTGCAAACAGTTGAGAGTCTGTACATTTTGCTAATAAACCTGATTTGCAATGGGGTTGAACAATTTGGGTAGGCAGCGGTGTATTTAGCTTTGCTGCTGCCCTAGGCAAGGCAGCAACACCGCCCCAAGCCGCCGGTAGCTAGCACACGATCCCTGATGACAGGAGGAAGACTTTCGCGTCACGTGACGGCCCACAAGCAACGGTGCAACGCCGCTCTCAGCGAATCTGCCGCTCCAGGCAAACGCCTTGTTTGCCCCCTGGCAGATACGCCCCTGACTGTAGGTGAGCATACAAAATCACTAATGAGGCACATAAACAAACAAACAAACAAACAAACAAACATAAACAGTAGAAAATGTATCAACAAGATCTAAAGAGACCCTTAGCACAATCCTCTTCATTAAAATGTAAGTCGAAACATTCGGTAAGATTTCTCTTCACTTCCTGTCCAAAGGACAAAGCAGGAAGTACAAGAGTATCTCCAAAAGGGAGAGGAATATCCTCTCTTAGACAATTGTCACTAAAACAGTTTTACCATCGGAAGATTGCTACAACTCAAATGTTTTGTATTTCTCATGGCTTTCTGTACCATTGGGAGGATGAATCTCAGCCAACAATAAAAATCTGGGAGAGGTTCTAACCCTTTCACAGTCTATCCAAACTAGAAAAAGAAGAGGACACGGGTTTCTGCAAGAGTTTAGCTGGCCCAGCTGCCATTGTTTCTTTGACATAAATATCAGGAAGAGGTAAGTGCCCCTACATGCTAAAACCCATAAAAGAGACAATGGGTGTCTCTCATCTGCTATTATTGTGCCTCTATTATTGATCATACTGACTACATAGCTGTAGATTGAATATTTTCCAAATGCACAAATTAACTGCTAATTATATGTCCTGCATACAGTTTCCCAGGTTGCTAAAAAAAAGTCTTGTGCCTGGAGTCCGCAAGCTGTAAATATAATGTACTATTGTTCTTAAAACCATACAATTGTTTTGTATATTAAATTAAAGTTAATAGGGCATTACAGTTTCTTTGGCTTAATGTGTAGTTTAACCCCTTCATGACTGAGCTTGTTTTTGGTTTCTGTTCGTAAATGACTGACACACTTTTGACATTTTTGCTGTGTGATTCTTCCACGTCAGTAATATACTTTCTTACAAAGTGCACCCACACATATTATATATTGTTTTTTAGAGGACAGATAGGGCTATATATTTATATCACATATGTGTGTCTAACGCCTCACTTAGGACAAATACAAATTAAAAAAAGAGGAAAAAACGTTAAAAAAAACTTTTTTTCCCAGTTTTGATTTGTAGTATTTTTTTTTAACAAAACCAGCACAGCTAAAAAAAAATGCAATACATACATTCATTTATTTGTCCCTTATTTTTAATTTTTTTACACTTTTCACTATTTTTTTTAATTTATTTACACTTTTCACTTTTTTTATACTGACAAATTTTATTTATTTAATTATATCAGGCAGTCATTGTGAATTAATCTCACTATTACTGCTTGATAAATTAATAAATTTTTTTTATTATCAGGCTGCTTCAAACTTCAGAACAGCCGATAATAAGTTAGTGACACTGATCCTGCAGCAGTTCAGGATTCAGCTGTCAGTGAATGTTTCAGAAAACTTAAACATTCTACTTTCAAGAATAGATACATTATGTGTCTAATACATAACATTTTGTATCTATTCTTGAAAGTCAAAAGATTAAAAAAAAAAAAGCCAGTATAGCTTGAGAGAGATATCTCTCGATCTATACGAGCTGTCAGAATGCCGGCAAAAGCGACATGTGTGTCTGCTTTGCTGTGACTCTCAGACACCCGATATTAAGGTATCGGGTGTCTGAAAAAGGTTAACCCTTTCAGTAATGGATCTCTAGATAGTTAGACATCTATTACTGAAAGGTAACCGCTGATTCTCAGCGGTTAGCAGCCTTCTAGTGCAGCAAATAACTCGTCACGTACGGTGTACGTGACGAGTCATTTGGTCCCTTTGTGGCTGGACGTACAGTGTACGTCTCCCGTCACGAAGGGGTTAATAGCCTGCAGGTGTCACAGCTATTACTACTGTGCAGTAAGAATAGCCAGGTTTCAAGTAAACCTATTGTTTTGCTCTGCAAGGCCCAGGCTCACTTTTAAGAATAAGTGGATTTAGTGTATATGTCAGGGGTAGGCAAAATTCAGCCCTCCAGCTGTGGTTAAACTACAAATCCCATGATTCATCTGCCTCTGAGAGGCATGCCTGTGGCTGTTAGAGTCTTGCAATGCCTAATGGGATTTGTAGTTGCACCACAGCTGGAGGGCCATTCCCATTGTATATATCATCGGGGCTTTCATCTCCAAGATGACCATTTGCCAAACAAGGTATAAGCTCACTACACACATTACAATCTAAATGTACAATCTCCTTTAGATCTACCAAGTATGTGAGATGGAGGCCCATTGGCAGCCAGGTCTTTAGGTCAGTTTCCAGGGAAGCCCAAACCCACAGCTTTGCCAAAGCTCCTAACCCTCCCCGCCAATTCCATACACTCAGAGGTTCCTACTTTGGGCCTAGGCATGGGCAAGAGTTACTTACACGACTTGTAAAAGGCCTCTGCACTGCTGCCATGGTTTCAGATCCAGTCCTTAGGAAGATCACATCACATACCTTAGGCCGTGCAATATGGGGGGCAGCACAGCAACCACACAAAAGGATGGGCAGCACAGTGACGTAGTGGTTAGTACTTCTGCCTTTAAGCACTGGGGGTCCCTGGTTTGAATCCCGGGCCACTATCTGCAAAAGATTCTGCATGTTCTCCCTCTGCTCGTATGGGTTTCCTTCCACACCCCAAACACATGCTGGAAGGTTATAACCATTTGTAACTACATACAGAAAAGTGGGGGTTTTTTTGAGAGGTATAACACCAAAACTTGATTTAATTAATATATAAAATAATTTTTATTTTACATACATTCAATATAAAAGTAAAAACATGTATACATTTCATTGCGGTACAGTCTAAATCAATAACATCTTGTACATGATTAAAAACCAGTTGCATCCTAGCTCCAATTCATCTTGTTAGTCATACATATTTGGATGGGAAATCCATATATCCAGTCCCTGCGCGTTTCACATACTGCTTCCTCAGGGGACCATGGATCTATCTGATACAAAATTTGTAATCTTCAATAGGTTGGTCTAGGTAATGCAATACATAAACACATTCTAAGATTTCCACACAGGAAGAATTGTGCTCTTGGCGGCTCCGCCGGACAGAGGGACACCCATCACCATCATCACCCCCACACCCAGTCACCTCTCACTTACCACCCAGTGGGATTTCTGGATGCGAGCAGGATTTCCCAGACCGATTGTGGACAGGGATAGTAAAATCCCAAAGTAACCACTACGTCCGGGGGTCAGTAAGGGGACCCTGGGGCCACAGGAGAGGACGCTTCAGGATCGAACAGTTTTTGGAGGGTCGTCTGTACTGAAAAATTAATTGCGCTATTAGGTTTATATGTGGGAAACCATGCATCTTGCCGTGCATGTTTACATTCACATATATGTGTGTGTGTATCCATATTTGTAGGTACCATGTGGATAAATACCCCAAGATGACCTTTCATTCTCCTATCTCCCCTAGTGGACCCATATACCTTCCCTGTAAACACATATTTTTCTCTTTAATGATGTCCCCATCACTAAGAGAAACCTCCTGATGAGAGTGAATATAAGTGAAATGATATAAACCAAAAATGTATGTGAAAATATATGTAATAGAAAAGAAAAAAGATTGCAGTGATTAATTCTGTGTGAAGGTTGGTAAATAGGGGAAGGGGTATATACCCCTTCCAGTGTTCCCTCCATATACATTTGTATTTGATACTGTAAGTGTATATTGTCAAAAAATGATCATAATAGTGAGTTCAGGTGAACAAATAGCCTGAGTGTGGGTGGAACATGCACCTATTAACCAGTGTTATATTTGTTTACTCTAAATACTTGTTTCCCTATGGTGTGCCCATTTTAGTGTCCCCATAGTTCTCTTTTTTGTGTTTATTTTTTCATTTATTTATTTATATTTTTCTCCCTGCACACACATTTAATACCTCACATGAGGCCAAATCACATTCATTAGCACAGCAAAAAAAAACAACAAACTCCCCCTTTACAAAAAAGTGTTATCCCTCTGTAGCTCCACTCATTCCCTTATATGTTTTGATGGGAGGTTATCCATTGCTGGTAACATTGCCCTATCATCTATCCCTCTTATATTTAAGGTTGTCCACATACCTTCCCCTTCCAGGTAGAAAGGATTCACAGTGTCTAGCCTGTATGTCCCGTCCGTCAGTTTGTGATCCTTGCACCTGCGTCTCACCTCCACTGTTCATCTCCTCCGCCATACCCTCTTAAGAATTATTAAGATGGATTGGGCAAGGGGTTAAACCTTCTGCCAAGTTTGTATTGTGCTCGGTGTCCCCGCTGGGGAAATTTGCACCTCTGTTTGTTCTCTAGACAGAAAGTAAAAGGTAATCCAAATTTTTTGAGTTTGTATGACAGCAAGAAGTGATGAGAAATCCTCCAATGGGTTGTTCTAGTAAAAAGGCTTAGCATGGAATTTCCCTCACTTTGGGGAGATTTCCTCTTACTTCCTGTTCTGTTTGTTAAGAGGCGGAGGCGGAGCCGCCAAGAGCACAATTCTTCCTGTGTGGAAATCTTAGAATGGGTTTATGTATTGCATTACCTAGACCAACCTATTGAAGATTACAAATTTTGTATCAGATAGATCCATGGTCCCCTGAGGAAGCAGTATGTGAAACGCGTAGGGACTGGATATATGGATTTCCCAACCAAATATGTATGACTAACAAGATGAATTGGAGCTAGGATGCAACTGGTTTTTAATCATGTACAAGATGTTATTGATTTAGACTGTACCGCAATGAAATGTATACATGTTTTTACTTTTATATTGAATGTATGTACAATAAAAATTATTTTATATATTGATTAAATCAAGTTTTGGTGTTATACCTCTCAAAAAAAAAACACTTTTCTGTATGTAGTTACAAATGGTTATAACCTAAAGGGGGAGAGGTTACACCTGGAGACCACTGAGGCAACAATTCACTATTGTATTTCTAAAACATGCTGGAAGGTTAATTGACTCCTCTCTAAATCTGCCCTGTATGCATGTGAGATAGGGACCTTAGATTGTAAGCTCCTTGAGTGCAGGGACTGATGTGAATGTGCACTATGTAAAGTGCTGTGTAAATTGTCAGTGCTATATGAATACCGATAATAATTAAGAGGAACCTACAGAGCCAGTGCAATTGACAGACCTGCCATCACCAGATCTCCACACACTCCTGCCCCAAACCGGCTGCTCCATTTTCCAGATATGGGCCACACTTCCTTACAGGAATGAAGAGACTCAGGCCATACTTATCTCAAATTTGTCTTGTTTTTATTTCATTGATGAACAAAGTAACATTCCATTTACATTTTCAAGTCTCTTATCAGTCCACCTTGGACTTGTGCCTACAGGAGGGAGTGATCTCTTAACAGAGTGTCCCGCTGCACTGGTAGACCCACTTAGGGAAGAAGAACAACAGCATTCCCCTAAAGAGTGTTGGTTATGTGTTTAGATGAAGCACTGGGATCTTGACGAATGCTGAATTAAGTTTTACTGGCTTAGAAGAACATTATATTTGAATACAGCATTGTGCAGGAAACATATAGATAGAAAAAACAGCTTCCTCTGTATCATAGATAAGCATGCACATAGATAACTAACACTGCACTACAGCACCATCTACAGCTCAAAAGACATATCAGTACACATCAGAATGTCAGAAATACAACAGTACATATCAGCATATGCTGCAGTATTTCCAACAAAGAGAACACCAAAAATGCAGGAAGCTACATCTTACTAGGTACAGCCCTGTATTTGCCACAAGGGCACACAAGAGGTTCTTTCTGTTTCCTTCTCTCTCTGCTTCCTGCTATGCAAAGACCCCTTGGGAAGACTCCTCCTGCTATATATATCTTCTTACTGGCAGAGAGAGAACCTCGATGAAAACTAAGGGTACTACACCCCCTACACATAGTAGCAGGGCCTTACAATAGGGTACATGGGTCTATAGAGTACATGGGTCTGCCTGAATAGATACAAATTGATTGGATAGTTTAGTTAGGTCCTCAAATTACATAGTTTTGGTAGATCTAAAATGAATTGCACAGAGATTGTGTGGTCAGATTGTAAAATGTGTGGTGAGCCTTATTGATCTAAACCAGACTCTGGTGAACTTCCTACCACCACACAGCTTTTTCCTTTTTGCATGTGTGCCACAGTTGTTAATCATTTCAGATAAAGTACAGCTAAATGTTCCTGTATGAGAGTTTATACACGTACTAAATCCAGTTATTATGTGATGCACATGCCTTATAAAGTAAACAAAAAAACTCCTTTACATTTCTGATGGTGACAAATCCTCCTTCATTTGTGTCTCACATGCTCACCTTCCCAGACACTGCAGCTCACAGTGGGAGGGTTTCAGCAACAGAGGCAGTGCTGGTGTGGCCAGGTGCTAACTGACAAGCTAATTGCAGGTACACACCCTCTTCAACACATTTTAATCGCAATGCACACACACGTGAGAGTGACAACTCTGCTGTGAATTCAGGAGCAGTGCAGCAACATTGCCACCCCATCACAGGAAGCTGCATTAGGTGAACTAAATTGGGAAACACAACTGATATTTGTTGGACTTTGCATGAGAGCTAAAAGAAAACTTTGAGTGCAGCTGCCCTTATACTTAAAGCGGACCTTTACACTCAAAAAGCAAATTCTACCAATGCATCCCTCTATGTATGATGACTAATAATAATGCCAGGTGTAAAATGCTGTGATTCTAAAATACTTACACTTGCAGGGCATTCACTTCCTGCTTTGAAAAGGCAAAATGACGTCAGTTTGCCAACGCAATGCACGCTGGGATTGCCTTGTCATCAGCAGAGCTTTGCTGGGAAATCTCATCTGTAATCTCATGAGATCTCAGGGAAAGGCATTTTCCTCCCCTGAGATGATGTGCATGGTCACATGTCCTAGTCACATGTCTCATCACATGTGCCAGAAATCCAAGAAGTGAAGGAGAGCTAGTAACCTGTCCTCAGTAAACATGGCCACTGTCAGAAGACTGGGAAAGAAAAGAGAAATAAGGTATGCAAAGAATAAAAATCCTGCAATTATCTAGAAATATCTTTTTGCAGGTTGTCATTACTAAACATTTCTAAAGGTGTGTTTGTTGTAATTTTAAAGATAGTGTATGGATAAAGGTCCGCTTTAAGTGTGGCAGCACATGTATTTTTAATTGGAGGCCATAGTTCCACTTTAAACGCCAGTCTGCTGATGGGTCTTGGTCTGCAATGTAAATTGTGGTGCATACATGGCGGTGGAGGTGCACTGACTGCCAGGGCACTTATCCTTGTACTGCGAGGAACACACCTGTCATTGCTGACCTTTACTTCTGAAAATGCTAGTTCCAGTATGCAAATCCAATTGTTTCAGTGCTTTCTAAATCAAGCATACATTGATCAGAAATGAGCCACTGTTGTCACCATCAGAAAGCCCTTCTGAGAAATGCCATTCAGCCATTGCCACAGTGCATGTAGACAAAAAGAGGACACAAAGAGGCTGCAGGAGAGCAGTAGAACTGAGATGAAAATAGGAAAACAGTATTTTATTTGTCTTTTAAATGACAATTGTCTATGACACAGTGTTCTAGAAAACAAAATATTGAGTTAGGGTTTACTTCTACTTTAACCTCAATTTAAAACTTCATCATGAATCTGAATCCGGTATTTTTAAGCAGTCTTATATTTTTTTTTCTAGTACTGGATGTGGCCTACACGGACTTTCAATGCCAGAAGAACAACAAATTGCATCATACGATAGAAATTAGCGACAGGCGTCTTATCCTTCGCAGAGGACAGCCGTTTTCAATAGTCATACACTTCAAAACAAGAGGATTTGAAGAAGGGACAGACAACATTCTCTGCATTGCTGAGACAGGCAAGTGATCTCTCACCGAGAAACAATGAAAGATCTGCAAAGTAAACAATAACATCTTGTGACATATAAAAATTTAATATGACATGTTGAATAATAGTGAGCTTTCACAGTGAGTCTTCTCCTTGATCCACCCATATTCATATACTTTTACTGTTTTGTGTTAAAAGGACCGTGGCCTGACCAACCTTCTGGAACAAAAGTTGTATTCCCTATAACAAAGGCTTTAAACAGAAGAGCCTGGAGCGCAGCGGTGGAGTCCAATGGATCCGACTCAATGGTGATGGTCATCATGCCGTCATCCAATGCTATTATTGGACAATACTCTCTAAAGGTTCAATTTTCTATGGGTAAAAAAGCCACAGTTTATCAGCTAGGAGTGTTTGCTTTGCTATTCAACCCCTGGTGCGCAGGTATGTCAAAAATATTAAAAGAGAACACATTGTTCTTTTTAACATATAATTTAAAGTGATATTAAAGTTAAAAGGTGTTAAAGCTATTTCAAGTAATGATTAAATTAGTTACAATGGATGCTGCTCCTTGATGTTTAAAAGTTATAGCTTCCTGCAGAATCAGTTGGTCCCCTGAGCATAGGCCCTGACTTCCTGGTTTAGGGTGGCTCCTTTTCTTTGCAGGGTCCTATGGAGCCACCCTTGTGTGTGCTAGTAAGCGTGTGCATCTCTATAAACACACAAGTAGAAATATAGACACCGGCACTCCAAATGGCAAATCAATTGCGTCTATTTTGTTGACGCATGAAACATAGCATGATACACTCAGTGCAACGTTTCGGGGCGCGCACCCCACTCTCTTCTACAGTTTTAGGAGAGATGGGAAACATCTAAATTAGTCAGTTTACACAGGTCACAAAAAAGTTTTCTTCCCCCGAGAGAGGCACTATTCAGAAAGAAGAAACGCCAGGGATTCTGTCACAGTAGCGTCAAGTGAAACAATGTGAAACAAGTGAACAAAATTATAACGGTTATAATTACTGATCTGAGCTACTTCACATACTGAAGAAGCAATCAAACATCACAAGCAGTGAAAAACGAGTTAGGGCTTTCCAAACTTTCTAAACAAACAGCCAGGTCACTGTTTTTTACACTTTAGGAGAGCTAGACTGATCAGTGGGAGTAGAAAATGCCCAAACATCAGTGATCAGTGAGAGTAAACAACCCCCTGGCTTGGTGGAAACTGGTTAGAAAATGCCCCAGGGTTGGTCATCAGTGCTAGTAAAATTGCCCCATTTTTAAGCTGGGTACAAATGGAGCAAATGTTGCCTGATTCAGCAGGAATCAGGCAAAATTCGATCCGTGGGTGGCCCATCCCTTCAACAGATGTTTAATAAATTACTTTGACTTTTGCCAAAGGTATATGCTGGTACAAAGGTACAATCGGTCGGTCCAATGGTGCTTGCAGTCAGTTATTCTGACAGCAGCTGGCTGGTAGAAGGAAGTCAGTGGAAGCAATAGTGCCCATTGCTGGAGACAATGGGAGGAACAGTGGTCCATTGTTGGTGTCAGTGGGAAGAATAGTGCCTCATCCCTTGTGTCAATGGAAGGAATAGAACCCATTGCTGGTGACAGTGGGAAAAATATTGGCAAAACGTTGGTGTCAGTGGGAAGAATAGTGCCCCATTGTTAGTGTCAGTGGGAGGAATAGTACTCCTTCTTTGGCATCAGTGGAAGGAATTGGCAAACTGTTGGTGTCAATGGGAAGAATAGTGCTCCATTGTTGGTGTCAGTGGGAGCAATAGTGCCTATTGCTGGAGACAATGGAAGGAATAGTTGTCTATTGTTGGTGTCAGTGGGAGGAATAGTGTTCCACTGTAGGTGTCAGTGGGGGAATAGTGTCCTAAAGACCAGCATAGGGCCGCAATTTGGGAACCACTGTTTTAGGCCCTCACCGAGTATCATAATAGACTCATTAAACAAAAAAAGTAAAAGGTGCAGTGATCATAGCAGCCAATCTAAATTGATATTGTATCAGTCTGCCATCAGTAAATTAGATTTAATTGGCTAAGCCCATACAGTGCATATCTTAACTCCACTTTGTCCCTATATGCATCATTCTGACTTGCAGTGGTTCTAGCAAGGACAGAGAAGAAAGGCTCCTATTGGATGATGCGATTAGAGTTTAGCTTCTTTTGGTTATGCCTGTTCACAGTAGAGGAATGGTCACATACAGAAGCAGCAATTTTAAATTGTCCACATGTACCTTACATTCTCAACAGTACATATTGACTAGGGATGCACCGATACCGATACAAGCATCGGTATCGGCCGCGATACCGAGTATTTGCATGAGTACTCGTACTCGTGCAAATACTCCAAAACATAAAACGAGTACCTGTGCCGCGGCCACCATCTTCAGGGACCCGGATCCGCCGCACACAGGACCTCCATCGCGTCTTCAATCAAGCAAGATGGCCGCGACCTCCTCTGTCATCTGCTCCAGTCTTTCTGACCTGTACCTGGAGGTAGCCTACTCCTCCTAATAAGGTACCTGCACCTTATTAGGAGGAGTAGGCTACCTCCAGGTACACCTGCATGCAATCTATCGACTTATTATGAAGAACATGAACACTCTGTAGTGTGGCACAGCTATATCCAATTCTGCATACCTGGCTTTATATTATAAGAACTTTATAATATAAAGCCAGGTATGCAGAATTGGCTACAGCTGTTCCACACTATACAATAATTGACTTAAAGAAAGATTTTGTAGTTTCAGTGAAACTGTACTAGATTTTTATTCTCAGAGTGATTTAGTTACAAATAGTACCTAATACACATTTTGAAGAAAACAGTATTTTCAGAAGTGTATGCAAACTCTAATAATTAACTTCTTTTATTTGCCCTCTTTTGGTTTGCTAAAATCACCATTGAATGAATGTTTACATATGTTTGAGATGTGCACAACATACCTGTTGATCCTGTCAGAACTCCTATGAGCTGAGAGCTTCCTGAGCTCTCTTACTGTGCTGTATTCCCATCAGTAGGAATGAGATGAAGAGCCAGGAAGGAGCCCCTCCCGAACCCAGAAAGAAGTTCCTTCCATGCCACCCAATCACCTGCTGGTGGGGAATTCCTCATCCACAGCTTGATGTGAGCAAAAGGGTGGGATTCAGTGATGTAATTGACCATATATGGCTACATGCCTATATTTGGTAAATTATATTTACCTAATATGGCTATGTTGCCATATTAAAGTGACATTAAACCCTCAGATTTTTTAACATAAAACAATACTGTAATGTGTGCCTTACTGTAATCCATGGTTGTTTCCCTTCTCTTTGCTGCTCTTCCTTTTAAATCTGTATCTGTTCTCATGCTTGGAGAGAACTTCCCTTTTCAGCAGACTGCCTTGTCAGACACGGTGTCTGTGTATAGGCTGTAACCTGAGCCAGCACTACAGGAAGAGGCCCTGAGCTGAAAAGGGAAGTTATCTCCAAGCATGAGAACAGATACATATTTAAAAGGAAGAGCAGCAAAGAGAAGGGAAACAACCATGGATTACAGTAAGGCACACATTACACTATTGTTTTATGTTAAAAAATCTGAGGGTTTAATGTCACTTTAAGTAAATTATGTCATCACAAGCTTCCTGTCCCTTTTCTTTACATACGGAAATGCCCGTACTGCAGCTGATTGGGTTGAAGTGCCCATGGTACTACCCTGTTTGGAGGAACTCAAGTCTGGACCGGATTCAATCCGAACCTGAGCTCATCAGTTACATTGTTCCCAAGTAATCTTCATGCACTACAAATCCCAGCCCCTTAATGTTATGGAGAAGTGGATATGTTTGTGGTCCTGTCCTAGGCTGACAACACTGATCCTCCATAGATACAAGTATGGTCAGTGTGTATCGTCACCCAAGGACAGAAAGAGTTTAATTGGCAGCCTGACCAGGTGAAAATAAAAGACCTGGCCTCTGCACAAGCTGCAATGTATTACATTTTAATTTGTAGGATAACATATACTGTATTTGAAAATTTAAAAAAATGCAGAATTAAAATACCTTATAAAATGTCTCACTGCCTATACTTGAATCACTTCTGGTGAAATCTTGATGAGAATGCAAAAATCTAACAATTGCTGGCTTAGGAAAATGACATGATAGCCTTGAAAACAAAATAACATACACCAAGACAATTATGTGTGTATGATGGTACTTGTTTTAGTGTCTGCCTGAAATTTGTAAGTTCATGTCTTGCCTGAACTTGGCAGATGATGACGTCTTCCTGGATAATGAAGCCAAGAGGCAGGAATACATCATTAATGACTACGGGTTTATTTATCAAGGCAACCACAACTGGATCACTCCTTCTCCATGGAACTTTGGGCAGGTACATGGTGTTTGATTTACTCTCTTTATAAAATAATGTCAGTTATGCTCTTACTAGTATACTTTTAACAGGAAACTTATAGGGAATTATGAAACAATATTGTATTCCTTTTACTGCGGAGCAGCAAATATACACTGCATTAGCAGGGATGGATGCAGTAAGAATGATTGACTGAGGTTCACAGCTTGTACCATCCGTGGACAGTGAAGGGAAGTGGGACTTACAGTATATGCATGATCTAACCCCTCCAAAACAGAAGGATCGGCGGGCAGGACGGAGAAAAGGATAATTTGGCTCAAATAAATAACACAGTATAATATGCAATGGTGTTGTACAAAATGCAGTATTGTGGTCAGATGAGTCCCAAGAGACAACTTATGATTAAATGCTACAGGCTGCTCCACTTCACCCTTCTTGCCCTTTGTCTTTTGATCTGCTTTATTATAGAGACACTGGCACCTTGCCCATTCAGGACAAAGTCACAATGTCTATGGAAAGGGGCCCCTTCAATACACTGATACTCATCTTGCCAATACTTCCCCACTGAACTTTCCATTATAGCCAGTGACAATACAGTCCCTTGTAGCCGACACCAGCCAAAACCGAGGATTTTAGTGCCATCTGCAATGGATAAGGAGCAGCAGGGGAGCCCTGGCAAGATCACAATCAGTGGGTCAGATGGACCCTTTCCACAAACACTGTTACTTTCACAGTGCTCAGGCCTAGAGGTCAATCACTGTCATATTATGGCGGTGACATCATCTCTCCCCCAGCATCCAAATCAGCCACTGCTGCGAATTTCGATGAAACAGAGTAAAGAGTGGCTGTGGAGCGCAGGTAATGTCATGACAAGGGTATATTAGAGGGATACCGTTCTTACCTGCCACCACCTTGCTTACCGTGGCCTGTCCTCCCACCACACTTACCCTCCCTTGTTCCCAAATAAGACACGCCAGACCTATATGGAGTTTAAAGGCCACAGCAGCCAACTTTTCTTTAATTAAATATAAAACTTTAATACAAAAATAAAGCCAAAATATTTTCTGTAAGACACAACCGGTAAAAACCACAAGTGTAAACAACAGTTTTACGTCTCCCAGGTTTCCGGGTCCCTGAAATATCAGTTAGTCAAAGGCCCCTTTTACACAGACACTGTCACTTTGATCTGAATGGGCAAGGTGACATTGTCTCTTTAAAGTCCAACTCTGGGCTCTGGTGCCCTTCTCCGACCACAAGGCTCCCCATGCTGTATGTTATGTTTTCCTGATGTCAGCCACATAAAAGGCAGACTACTCTTCTGCTCCTGATCTCCTCCAGTGGTGATGCAGAGTGGCATCTACATGATGATGTCATTGCTGCTCTTTCCATGAATACACTTTGAATGAAGGAGGCCCCCGCTGAAGGCTCTCTCAAGAGATGGGGCCATGATGCCCTTCATTCATTGTATGTCCTCAGTATTCTGGGTTGAATAATGCTGAGCTGCTTTTTTCATTTGTTTTGGTTTTTTAAAATTACTTTAAGTTTGGCTTTAAGTAATCCTATGCATGTAGGTGTCCATGTACCAGTACCCTGATAACCAGTACCCTGCATGAAATATTTCTACATATTTCATGCAGCATTAGGTAACAGCAGTGCTGTGCAGCACCTAGGGATGGTTTTAAGTACCTGCGTTAGTCTTAAAATCGATCCCACTGTCTATGTGGAGCCCCTTTGATCCTAAGCACAACTCAAGGTTAAGCCACCCCTTCTAGGACTAAGCCCCACCTCCTTGCCATTAAGCTGTCTTTGAAAATAAATGATTATTCATCTACAGTATGTCCTGATTTCAGGAAATGGGATAAACATTTGCCCTAGGAACATTTGACTTTTCAATTTACACCACCTTATGGCCACTAGATAGAGCCAAGGAGAATAGGAAATCCCTATGTTCCTCATCTTCATTTGGTGGTCATAATATGATGCAAATGGGAAAAGTCAGATGTTCGCAGAGTGAATGGCACTGAGAAAATTTTATAAACACACCATTGGGGTTCCAGTTAAAAAGCAAATGCTTTCTTGAAATACTCTTAGCATATATTATATTGTACCATGTTCTAATATTGAGTCAACTTTTCATTACAGCTTGAAGAAGACATCTTGGATATAAGCTTTAAGCTGTTAGACAAGAATTTAAATTACCTACAAGATGCTTTTAAGGATTTATCTAGTAGAAATAATCCTGTATACATAAGTCGAATAGTGTGTGCCATGGTGAGTATACAACTTTGATAATTGAAGAGATTATGTACCAAAATATGTTGATATGTAATCTATAACACTGCACTTTGGTTTGCAGTGACATTATACAATGATTACTGACTTATTAGATCACAAGGTGTAGTATTTATTCCATATCAAGACTATATTTATGGACAGAAATGTTTGCATTGCATTTTTGATGCTGCATGAATTTTTCCCTTGTGCACCCCTTGGCAGCCGATTTCCATAAATTGTACCGCCCCTCCTAAATTGGAGCAGAACATTTCCAGTTCCATGGTGTGGGCAGGCTAGCCACCGGTACCATAGCAGATAATGGTGTCATGCAGCCAGGCTGCATCCTGGCAACCAATTATACCATGCAAATTCTTAAATCTCTTGGGGGCTCTGTTAAGATCTTTGTGCTTGAGTTGCAGGGTCTCTATGCCGCTGTGGTTATTATGAGAGAGTACCACCCTCCCTGATTTTTTTATATATTATAAAAATACAACAGGAGATGCTGTCACTTCCAAAGGTTGCAAAGATTGGTGCAAACACCAAAGACTCCCTAGTGGTGTGTGGGTGAGCTTCAAATGTAGAGCTCTTAAGGACACAGTCCACTTGCCAACATTTGGACTTTTTTTGGTCACTTTTATTCAACAAAAAGTTCTTTACAGCAACTTTCCCTCATAAGTGATGCAGCATCACATCAACACTAGTGACAAGCTTGGGTTTGCGCGAACCCAGCTTGTCTAAGTTCATCCAAGCCTACAATACACTGTGACCGAAACTCCCTCTCCTGGCCCAGTAAGTGGCGGCAGTGGCTGTAGTTGAGGCAAAGACTGCCCCCTGGCTGTCCGTTTGTGATGTGTGGCTGTGGGGTGGGGAATGTGCCTGCTGCAACTGTTTGGGCTGGGAGGGAGTATTGTCGGTCACAGTTTTCAGAGGCTTGGGCCAACTCAGGTGATATTGGTTCACACCAAACCCAAGCTCACCATTAATCCACACACAGAAATTGTTCAGCCTCCTGGCTACCTCTTGGTCCACACAGGCCCAGCTTCCTCACAGACCTCAACCTGGTATTTGAACTCCTTAGTCCCTCAGTCTGTTTTGACCCAGACTAAAGTTTTCTGCTCAAGCATCAGCCTGGTCAAAGTGCCTCATTCCAAGGCCAGAACAAATGCTCTCCTAGTGTCTGTTCACACATACATACTGCTCCATGCAGCACCACTCTCCTGGAGGGAAGAGCCCTGTCTTGCTACACTAATTCCCTTCTATTGTGATCCACCTGACTCCCATGAGTCCTAAACCCTTTCGCTGCCAGGGATGGAAAATAACTGCATCTTTTTACAGTGGCAGAGTACTTTTGGCATATGAAAGAAAGATTTTACTGTTAGTGCATCCAAGACATATCAAAGCCAGGGGCTTGTTTAGACTGCCAGTTCCCACCTATATCTAAAAAAGCATTTTTGTCCCCCTCCCTCCTCCTCACAGTGCAAGGGTTCAATGTCGGTTTTGTTTAGGGGTGAGGGATAGGGTGAAATATTTACATTATTCCTCGCTACCATAGGCTTCTTCCATTCCATACAACCAGCCCCTGCAAGCCGCTCCTCTTTCCTGTTCCACTGGTCACAGCTCTCCATTGTCATCATATACAATGCAGGACCAGTGGTCTTGTATTGTATGCGAGGATGCCAAGGGCCCACCCACAGTTTGGGAGTATCTGAAATAAGTGTTTGCTGCTGGGGGAGCGATGAACAAGGTAAGTATGGTTCTCCCAAACTCACTAGACAAAATGTGCATTTAACCCTTGCGTTGCAAAGGAGAGGAGACCACTGCAAGGAGAGATTTTAGAGCTATCTGGAGTTCCACTTGAAAGCATTTCTATGTAGTAGAATACAAAACTAGTCTTAGATTGGTTAGCCTTCCATTAGCATTCCATACAAACTATAGATTGTTTATTTTCATATTTATATATTGGAATCACTGAACAAACAATACAGTGTTGAAGTTCCAGTATGTTGAATAAATATTGACAGTATTCTACAATATTTCATTATAACAGTAGAGTTGAGAAGTATCAGCGTCTGAGTAGCAATGGGGTTCCATATACAACTTTCCAAAGGATGGATTGCTTGCGGATTCAGCAACATTTTACAAAAGAAGAAAGAACTCTTAGCAGACAGCTATTTGTTTTGCTATTTGTGGCAATGAGGCACAGGGCATGTTATCATTTCCTGTGCAACTACCAAGCATTACATTTGTTCTCTACAATAAAATAATGGTAGACACTATTACAGGAGCTGGCTGTCTCAGACCAGCAGCAAGGCACACACCCAACATGACATCCAATCCTAGGGTTGCTGTGGAACATGGGACTAGGGTGTTCTTCTAAAGTTTACTGTCCACTCTTTTGTGCAATGGCCTGGCTTTAACTTGCCTAGTTTATTATTTACTGTTTTGCAATAACTATTGTTTTTCAAATATCTTATTTTCTTTATTATTTAGATTAACTCCAATGATGATAATGGAGTCATTCAAGGAAACTGGAGTGAAAAATATGAAAATGGCACCTGTCCTTCCTCGTGGAATGGGAGTGTTGCCATTTTAAGACAATGGTTCAAGGCAGACTGCCACCCAGTCAAATATGGCCAGTGCTGGGTCTTTGCTGCAGTCATGTGTACAGGTAATGGGCTGTTCTGTATATTCATACATAAAACCTGGCTTCAGTTCTATTAAAAAAAAAATATACATACCACAAGCTGTGGGGCTTTCAGGTGCTTAATTAAAGAAGGTGATTGCTTAAACATGCTATTCCAAAGACATATAGTTATCCTTTACCATGGCAACCAACACTTTTTTTAGAATAGTATAGTAAATAGCTAGAACCTCTATTAGTTACTTACAGTGGTCCCCAAGGTAGATCATTAGGGAAAATGCATCTAACATGGACACAGACAACAGTAAAGTACTTTTTAGTAGACTGAAGAAAAGAATTAGAACCCTTATCCATATTTGATTGCTGTCTATGTCCCCAGTGGGGACACTTTTCCTGATGTACAATCCAGTGGCGGAACTACCGCCATAGCGACCCATGCGGGCGCTATGGGGCCCGCAACAGAGGGGGGCCCGGTCAGGAGCAAGATTGTAAGCATCCCACTTTTTCGGCGGTGGAATATGCGATCGGCAAAAGGGCAAGAATTCCAACGATTTCTCAGCTGTTCCAGGGCAAATTGGCATCGCAGATCGTATGTGTAGGAGAACTGATCTGCCCTGGAACAGCTGATCGGTCCT
>NW_017307011.1:284406-301952 GCF_000935625.1 Nanorana parkeri
GGGGGGGCGTGGCTGCGGTGCTATTGTCTTCAATGCACCACCACGCCCCCTCCCGCCCCAGAACACAGGGGGGGTTAAGTGTGCATTATAGTGTGTTCCAGTAGCTACCGCTCTGGAACGCACTGTCATTTGTGTGAATAAGCCCTAAAACACTTTTAAACCTAGACATGCATTGCTGTAATTGTCTTCTATATACACTGTGGCTCCTCTGACTGTAATCTCAAAGGCTCGTTTACACCCTTGCCAGGAATGCAAGGAATTGCATACACAAAGTCTCCTTGCGTTCTAGGGTGGGAGGGGGCGTGGCAGTGCCATTCATGTAATTTGAATTCCAGATACACTCCCTGCCCACAAAAAATAGTGCATGCACAATTCATGTCATCAGCTGCACCAGAACGCATGTTAACACAATGCCCTGCGTTCAAGTGTGGTGCAATCACAAAAAATTGTGCATGCATTATTGTTTGCGGGCAGGGAGTATATCTGGAATTCACTCCCTGCCCGCAAACAATCTGGAATGGCAGGAGAGAAGGAGAATTTGTGTATGTAATTCCTAGTATTTTTTTGGGGGGGTGAGATGTGGTGTCAGGTTGCAGGGGGGGGGGCCCTTACAAAATTTTGCTATGGGGCCCTGTGATTTCTAGTTACGCCCCTGGTACAATCATAGAGACAGTAGTTCAAGGAACAGGAAGGGATTGGAAATCTCTCCAACATGCAGACAGACAGCAATAAAAACCTGATGAAGGTTCTAACCAAAGGGTCTTAAAACCTTCTAAACTAAGGGCCAGTTCACTGTCCTTCAGACATCAGGGAGAGCAAACTGTGACCAAGTTAGAAAATGCCCCAGCATCAGCCAGTTGTCCCATCTTTGGAGGCAGTGGGAGGAATATTGCCCCAGTGTAAGGAACTAGGTTCTTTTTCTTTCAATCCATGGACAACCTCAGCTATCTGGTAATTTGTTTTCAAGAATAATCTCCTATTACACTAAATATATATGATTTCTAGCACTATATAAGTCATTAAAAGGTTGTCAACCAAGATGAGTATAGACAAACACCTGCTGACATTTATTGACACTAGACGTATTTTTGCAGTAACAGTTTGTCTCCTTTTTTATTCAGTAATGAGATGTTTAGGAATTCCAACCCGAGTTGTAACAAACTTCGACTCTGCTCACGATACCAATAGCAATCTTGTAATTGATGAATATTATGATTCAACTGGCAAGAAGCTCCCCCAGGAAAGCCGTGACAGCATCTGGTAAGACACCTATCATAAAGAAGTAAACCATCAGTAATTCAGGAATCTAAATGTTTGGAGTGGGTGACCCCAGTTTGTGGGATGTGAACAGTAAATTGGGCACCAGTCACTTTAAGGACTTTTTAGATGCTTTATTAAAAGAACAGACAAACTGGGAGAGAGGGTATAGGGCTTCAGACATACATAGCAAAAATAAAGTCCAGAATCACCAATCCCTTCCAGCTTCCACAGTGCAGGAGTACTGAGGTCGAGCTGAGGATGACAATGTGTAGTAGAGAAACAGATAAATAAAGGGTATGCTCCAGATCTTCCCTGGGAGAGACAAGAGACTTGTTCCTGTGGTCCATGCCTTCCTGGCACATCCAGCAGTCAAACGGCTCCTCTGGTTCTCCTTCCCGGTGGCCTCCTCCAGGCTTGAGGCCTAGTCTCCAACCGTGTACATTCTGGTGAGGCATAGACACTCCTAATGTTCCCCCCATTGGCTGCCCCACTCTGTGACAGGGTCACACCCCACTCACAGGTAGGTGCAATCAATAGCAGAACACCTAGAATTAACCAATTGATACCAGACTACATATCAGCCAGACTGACTACAGTGCTAGCAACACTAAAGTTAAATAGCCACTCCACTTAGGGTAGAAGGGGCTACATTGATATTGCTTATTCTAATAAAGTCAGGCAAGGAAGAAAGGGAGCATCTTGGTGAACAAAGAAACATAGAAGATAAAAGAAAAGAAAAAGACCAGGTCTACCAAGCTCGTCCCCTCCTTTTTTCAACATACACACTTGGAGATCTGGGTGGCAGAGGTACCACAATGGAGATCTGGGTTGATGCTCTCACACTGATCATAGTTGTCTGGATCTCTAGTGGTCAGGGATGCCCCCTGCACAGTGCTCCAATCAACAATACTGCCCAAGAAGTGGGACTGCATAACAATAAAAACCGTTAGGCTTTTCAACTTCAGTTAGGCTTTAAATGGATCAAGCAGTTCAATCTTCCATTTATGAGTTTTGAACAGCTAAATCCTTTTGAGTTATGGAGTCATATAATTGTTTCTTTAACCTAGGAACTTCCATGTCTGGTGTGAGTGCTGGATGGCAAGAAGAGACTTGCCCCTAGGCTATGGAGGATGGCAAGTTCTAGATCCAACTCCACAGGAGACAAGTGATGGTATGAAGAATGGATAATGCAATTGCTTGTTACCACCGACATTCTAAGTATGTCTCTCAATATAAATCTATTCCATTCCACCAGGTATTTACTGCTGTGGCCCTGCCTCTGTAAAAGCCATAAGAGAAGGGGATGTCCACCTGAACTATGATTGCCCATTCGTCTTTTCCATGGTGAATGCAGATTGTGTGTCATGGATATTATATGGGACAAAGAAAGAAAAGCATTTTTCTGATCCCCATTATGTTGGAAATCATATCAGCACAAAGTGTGTTGGAACAGATGAACGAGAAGACATCACTGACAACTATAAATATGATGAAGGTAAATCCAAGATCTTTGTACATGTACATCAGATATGCATATTTAGTTTACACTATCACACATCATCAAGTTAATAATGAATTGCATAAACTCACAAATTATTTTAAAGCTGATCTTTAGAGAACAGTTAAATATGCACATATAATACATATAGGAGCTATTACCTGCCAAATGAGTACTTCTGTCCAGCTACCCCCAAGATTTACACAGCTCTATCACACAGCAGAATTTTGCATGGTAGATCTGGAGACCTGATCTTACTCTGCTGAGGTTCAGGAACACATTCAGGTCTTGTCCCACCTCCAAGCCGGTTACTGGACAGTAAAAAGGAGAAGCAGAAGACGGATGAGCTTATCTCTCTGTCTCTCTGCTCTCTCCTTTTGTCAGCATGCTCCTTTAACTGCAGCATAAATGATTGGCTCTTTCTTGCTGGTCCCAGTCTAAGGATTGCTGTACAGTGGACTACAAGAGGTTCTTACAATTGCATTAAAAATACATTTACTTATTTATTATTTATTATAATGCAGCATTAATCTTTGTCTTTTATATTGTCCCAGAGTTTAGCTTTAAACCAATACACTTAAAACTAAATGCCATAATTCATCCTCAGTGACAGCCCCTGTTCCTGGCAATAAGCTCCATCCCTTTTAGATCAGAGCTGGACAAACTAGGACTATAAAAAAAAAGTGGTGCTTTTCAAGGGTTACCTGACCTAGGTTTCAGACCACACCCAGGTAATCCATTGTGCTACAGCAAAATATTACGGTAAATATAAAACAAGGAACTCAATTATGGTTGCACAATGATTAAACGCTGTGCCTATAGTACTAATTAAAAAGGCGGGCTGGTAGGTAGGTATCTTGAACACAGCCCTAAAGACTCTCCCAAAAGAAGAGAAATCTTTCCTAAAAATCACTAAAAGGCTGCACTTGAGCAGCCCGCAACATTTCCACGTTTTTATAAAATGTTTCTTTTCTCAAACAGATGTTTGAACAAATGTTTCTCAAACAGGCGACTCATGCTATGCAAAAGTCAACAAGCTGCAAGTTCCATTGTCTTTTATTTGTTTTATTACATAAAGAATTGTTTCTTTTTTGCCAAGGAACCATTGAAGAAAGAAAAGTGAACCTAAAAGCACTAAGAAGACTAAAACAGAGAGACACTATGATGCACTCTAATGGTGGTGCATACTCTAGCAATACCAATGACTTTGCTGTTAATGGCGTTCAACCTGGGGAAGGAAACGCATCTCAGAATGGATCCCTCAATGAACATCGGAATCCCCCATTGCAAGATGTTAAACTGATTCTAAAGTTTAAACTGGTGGAGTCTCCACAGCTGGGACAAACAATAAACTTAGCCTTACAAGCTGCTAACTTACGTTCTGTTGCCAAGACCCTGAAGCTGTGTTTTAGTGCACAAGCTGTGAAGCACACAGGCAAACCTGGACACCAGTTCTGGAAGGAATCCAAGTACATTGATTTTGAGCCCAGTGAAGGTAATGTGTCTCATTAAGGCTACATTCACACCAGATGTGTTGGGAAAAAAAGGCCACGCAGCCCCAAACCAAGCCAAGGCACGTTGGCTTGTTTTTTGTTCACACCACTGCATTGCGGTACTTTTTTCAGCACAGTAGGGTGCGTCGATGTACAACCTCCTTGCACCATGCTGTCCCCCTAGAACTTACTGAAATCACTTGTGATATTTCAATAACGTTCTAACAAGAAAAAACCGTAAACAGGGGATCGGCACATCAGCACTGTGCCACGCAAGTCACACCAGCAGTCGTACGTTGTAGTGCAGCTGTCATGAATGGGCCCTTATATCAATGACAGAATATCAATGACAGATGTCATGAAAGATATAAAACAATGCATATCAACAGTGTCTGTAAATATGAGAAAATGGTATATAAAATAAGACAGCATGTACTACTGGGAATATAAACCCATCCGGTCTGGAGTGTGGTGGATCAATTACTACACAAACCCATCCCTGACACTTAAAAGCTAAGTTTACTTTTCTGACCGTGTTTCATGTTACACTCATATTCAGGATGTAACATGAAACATGGTCAGATCACAACCCCCCTCCACCCCCTTGCCAGTCCCCATTTTACCTGAATCACGGAATTCTTCTCCCCATAGGCTGCTGTTGGTTTTTTTATTTGGCACGGCTGTGCGGGGCTCTGCCCACACAGTTGCACATCCATTCACAGATCCTTTGACAGGATCTGTGAATGAAAAAAATGCATTGCACCCATGATCCACTGATCCCAGCTCCAATGCAAAAAAATAATAGGTGCACATTGATTTTTCTCTAAAAGATGGACTTTGTTTTTTAAGCTTGACATACATATACGATAAGTATTTTACCTGACAATGAATTTGTAATTTTGTCAGGCTAGACATAGGATTTACATTCTGCAGAGAGAACAGCCAAGTTGATGACCTCATTTCACCATTGCAATTAAGTAGCACTTCCATGTTGTGCCCCTATGCACAGCCAGTTACAAGACTGTGGACTGATGGGTTGCCTCTCTCTTCTTTCCCTCTGTTAACACATCTGCATGTAGCAGAGCTTGATTGGCCAGGGGCTAATATTATGACAGGTACTTTCATTAGTTGCCCATCACCAGGCTCAGCCCCCCACTCCCCAATTACACCCCCCTTCATTTTTATATACTTAACTTTGTTAGATTTGTTCAGGCCGGTCACATAACTCACTTTTTTAATGAGTCTTCTCATCCTTTTTGCAGCCATTGGAGGGGGGGTTGTGCTGTTAGTGCACACTACAGGTGGGGGCTTGGATCATCTCCCTGCCCAGATCTCTAAAGTCACTTCTTTTCAGGAGCTGGGTGGGACACCAGCCAGAGTGTCCCGCTCAGCTCATGGCAGCCAGTGATGGGGCGGCAGGCAGAGTGTCCATGCCTGCTGCCCCCCTAGTTGACCAAAAGAGATGCCACCTGAAACAACAGCCTCAGGCTGCTTCATTATAAAGACAGCCCTGCTCGGCATCAATACACTGCAATCACAGTATCTCCTTGGTCTTCCAAAACATCTGATGTAATTCAAACTAGACGTGATGAGTTTCAGCAAAATAAGGTAAAGATGGAATGTTCAAATTAATATTCAGGACCTCATTACCATCACATGGGGATATGATATTGCAGCCTGCACTGCTTTTTTTTTTTGTTCACTGGCTGGGAGCCCATTTTTTTTTTTAAATGGCCAGAGTTTGGATTTTATTATTTTTTAGTGAATACATATATGCATGTTTTTAATAATGGCCGAAGTTTAGCCTTCATACAGTTGAGTAGTAACATACAGGTAAATTATGGACTAACAGCTTAATCTATGCATACAAAGAACGATTTTAAAAATATACACTGTATATATGTATCAGTGTCTATAGCCAGACAAATGATTGTTGGGATATAAAGCTTGGAATAGATTTAAATGTATAGGTAAGAACAAAATACAGTTTACTGTATTTAAAAATGTAGTAATAACTGCTAAAGGCTTTGTCAACTCTCTTGACAGAGAAATGGACCTTTTTCCGAATCCCATTTTCACAATATGGAAAGTACCTTGATGACAACAACTTGATAAGAGTGACAGCTGTTGGCGAGCAGAACGTGACCTGGGAGAAACTTCTAGTACAAAAGGATATTAACCTGGCTCTTCCACAAATCGTGATCAATGTAAGATAAATCTATACGCAGAGGCACTGAAAGTCCTATTTCTCCATGATAGACTACAAGCTCATGTTTAATTTACTAATTCTCAATACAAACTAGTAAACTAAATGTGAGATTGTAGTCCATCATGGGGGTCAGCTTGGAGCGGTGGTTACTTTACAACACACAGGGACCATGGGAAACAATAGTAGTCACTCTTCAGAAGGATGGACAGTGTAGGCACCAATTCAGAGATGATTTCTGGATCTAAAGCTGACTACATTTTGTTAATAGTTAAGGTACTTGAATGCATTTTTTAGATTTAACTCCTGAGTTTAGTGTCACTTTAATATTATCTCTGGCAGCTAGTGTCCTTTGAAATGGTCACATATGTATTGTGCCAGGTTTTAGAAAATAATGGCCATTCTGAATCCATGTACCAAAAAAGAGCCAGAGCCATTATCTTACATGGATAGTGTAGAATGTGCTCTGATTTGGGGGTGCCTTAAATTACTGATGAACAACTGAATCTTAAATAAGTGTCGGGTTTATTTACAAATAGGGATATACATACATTCTAATTACAATTAAAGGAATTTGAAAGGGGAATTGGGGATAGGAATTGAGGTTAAGGATCCTACAGCTAGCTACACCATTCTCTCTCTCATTCACACAAGCCATGGGTCTCAGCAGGTCTCAGCGAATCACATTCTTGATTGCAGAGTTCAGAAAGACTTGTCTTGTCCAAAGGTCTTGCTGGTGAGCTAGGTTAGTGTCACACATGAAGAAGGTTCCATCATATGCCCCTGCCCCCATCCCAGCATATATGCCTTGCTGACACAGGTGTGGGCAGTAAATACCAGCAGGGGGTCGGGTTTGCCACAGGACATGACCGTCCTGGCAGATCTTCATTCATCAGTGTCCAGCCCCAAGAACCCTTTGATGGCCCTCATTTGCATATCAGCCACCTGCTGATTCCATTCAAGATATCAAGGAACCTTTGCATCAAAGCTGTATTATAGATGTCAATGTTATCGGTTCCAACAGATAGGCCTAGTGCATGGATTCCACTGGTTGACCAGTGCATCCCAGGGAACAGGGAGTCCACGTTCCATTCTTGCTTGTGTGTGGCCTGTTGACACTTTGCAGACTCAGTAGTGAAATGATCATTAAACCTCTGGACCATGTTTTACTGGTTAACTCATATTGGTTGACAAACTGTATATTCCTTGGAGCAAATTATAGTCCACTTACAATGGATCACCAGTGTTGTGGATTTTCCATAATTTTGCTTATCTTTACTACCTAATTCTTTACAAAGAAGACACAACAATTCTAACAAATCTAACATACCTACCATATCCATACTCACATATATAGTTTTGGATGAAAGATGAAATGAAAACAGCATCCTACCAAATTGCTCTGTAGTATGCATATTTAGGACACGGACTGATGTCCTATAGATACAGTATGAAAAACACTGCTTAAAGAGGAACCACACCCTCATATCCTATACACCAAAGGAAGGTGCCATTTTAGCCCTTATTTGTATTGCAGCCACCATGTGATCAATTTTGACACCAGCCATTTAAGGGCTTGAAAGTTTGTTTGAGAGCTGAAATAAGCACATTTGCAACCTTGAAAGTTGGCTACCTTAAAAGTAACTGTTTTGGCAAACAGTTAATATGGCAGGGCTTTAGAAATACTGAAAACAAGTAAAATAAGCTGCTATAATCAGTTTCTTTTATTACGTGCAGTTCCTGGGGTCTCCTGTAGTGAACAAACCATGCAAGGTGCGTCTGATGTTCTCCAATCCCCTTGATGAAGACATTAAAGACTGTCTACTGGTAATTGAAGGCAGTGGTCTGATGAAGACTCAACTTAAAGTAATGTAAGTGACTGTAAAAAGATCAGCTTCACTGAGAAACTCACTTTAGAATGTGTGTCATAGCAGATAGCAGAAAAGGACAATTATGGATCAAACAATTTATGAATATTGTGGTCACCTTTATCTGTGTGAAAGTTTAGCTTGGAAAAGTGGCTGTGAAAATAAGTGTACAGAAGGAAATAATCATTAACAGACTGGCACCATAGTGACATCATTATGTCTTCCCGGGTACAACATGATCTTCAAAGTTTCTATTGACTTCTAGTGATCACTCTTCATTCTGCAGTAGCAAACAAGTTGCCTATTGTACTTTCTCAAAAGCAGGAAAAGGGTTCAGCAAGCATACCTGCAATGAAAACCTATACCATATCTTCCATTGTAACTTAAAGAAATTATTTTAATTTGTTTCAATGGTATGTTATTCATACAAGGCTTAAAAGCAGAAAGCAAAATCAAGCAAAGCTGTGGGGGTCGTTTTTGCACGTATGTTTGCATGCGTATATGTATGGATGGGCACTTTAAAAAAAAAGTGTGGGGTTTTTTATGCAACTTTAATTGTTTTTTCCTATTTCTTTTTTCACTTAACTTTATTGTTATCACATATGGGACTTAGAAACCCCCCTATGTGATAGCAACGAGGATGTGACAGGTCCTCTTTATGGAGACATCAGGGGTATCCAAGACCCCTAATGTCACCTAGCACCCCCCCAAAGAAGCCGAAGAAGCAGAGATCTGCTTCTGAAGCTGGAGATAGACACAAAAATGCAGAAGTGATGTAATATACATCACTTCCGCATTCTGACACCGGAGAGGGGACCGGAGGGAGATCGTGTACCGAACTCACTCTGATCCCCTGTCACAGAGCCACCATGCTGGTCCCGGGCTCGCACCGGGCACAGCGGAGCCCAGGACAGCGGAGGGGGGTGCAGAGGGGGCCGCACATACCGGCTCGTTATACAAGCGATCCGCCGGGATCACTTGTATGTAAACAGGCATTGCTGCCTGTTTTTAAATTTTGTCACTTTCTGGCGCGTGGCATGAGTGAGCGGGTGTGGCTGAGCGGATGTTTAAAAATGCCCGCTCGAATCCAGAGAGCTCCCGGCCAGCCATTTATTGACAACAGCCGGCCGGGAGGTGGTTAAAGTACAACTGCAGGCTCCTGTGTAACAGTCTAACTCTAAACAATTAACACATCCAGCTACTATGTGATGCACAAGACTCATAAAGCAAACAAAAAACCTTAATCTACCTTCCCTGTGTGAGCGAAATCCTCCTTCATTTGTACATCACACACTCCCCTCCTGGACACTGCAGCTCCAAGGGGGAGGGTTTCAGCAACAGAGGCAGTGCTGACAATCCTGAAAGCAGTGGGCAAGACTGGGTGTGACCAGGTGCGTATTGACAAACTACAGGCTTGTGAATTAGCAGTGACAATTCTGATAGCCACACCCACACAACATTTTTCCATCTCACTGTAGCGCAAGAAAGTACAGCCTACATGAGAGTGGCAACTCTGCTCTGAATTCAGGAGCAGTGCAGCATTATTGCCACCCCATCACAGGAAACTGCATTAGGTGGACTTCACTGATATTTGTGGGACTTTGCATGAGGGAGTTTGCATATGTGGTGCATTGGGCTCTACTATAAAATATGTTGAGGTGACATTCAAAATGAATGGCATCCTAAAACAATGCACATAGAACAGTTGGATTGCTATGCACTGTGGTAATGCATATTAACATGTGTATTTGAGTGCATGTGTTCCCTTAAGCAGTACAGAGATGGAGAAAATAATTTTTTTTTATATATATTTTCAGTCATTGCACCCAGAACTATTCAAAATCTCAAGGCACCCAATATAGGGGTCTGAAATTGATTTTAAGGGGTGACCCCTTGCAAAAACACAAAAAAATGTGTTGTTGCTCCCTTCACATCTCAGTCCTCAGTCGCCCTTTCAGATCAGAGTCCTACCATCACATCAGGAACCACGGCAGAGGGCAGGAGGCAGTTCATACCTGAACAGAGGTAAACTTCCAGCCTTTTCTGAATATATCCCACACTCCCTGCCTGCACATGATAAGACATGACGCTGTGAACAAATTTCAAGGAACCCTTGTCGAAGTTGGAAGGCAACCCAGGGTTCTGCAGCACCCTGGTTGAGAAAGGCTGTTTTAGAAGACCAGGATTGCCTGGCAGAATGCATTCAGGCTCTGATTGTAATTGTGATTTTATAATTTATATACAGTATGCTTACATGTTAATGTTAACAGATGCTTCATGTATTTTTTTACTAGTGTTGACACCATGAAGAGGAAGCAAAAATCAGTTTTGGAATTTGAGGTGGTTCCCTGCAAGCCAGGCCTCAAACAGCTCCAAGTGAACTTCAGTAGCAACAAGTTTCAGGTCCTGAAAGGCTACAAGACCGTTGTAGTCAACCCTGCATAACCCCGCGATCTACAATATCACAGTTTTAGTAAAGATAGAGTTAATATTTCCAGGACCAAAATGGACTTTTCCAGTTGTGGTTGGTGGAGTTTGGGAAAAGGGAATTTGTAAAGCCTTCTAGATCTTTTGAGATGCACTGATGGGGATGTATCATATAACAAGAATGGCAAATGAACCACAATATGGAACAGGGTTAGTAAATAAGACACCGAGTTGGTTCTTGTGTTTCATGTACCTAAATTTCAAGCACTTGAAGTTAAATGATTTGATTTACTGCCATTATAATACAACAAAGGTAGGCAAAGGAAATAAGACAATCCTTTCAGTCTGCTTCCAGCTAAATTTTTAAAGCCCAACTGAATTTTCTGCTTAAATCAGCTAAATGCATTTCAGGTGCATTCAAACAAAGTGTTACAGATTGTTATGTTTAGACAGCAGCCACAGCCTGTGTAGAAAAGCCTTTCCCCTGCCAGCATGCTGCAGAAAAGGAGCCTTGCTCTCTGTGTGAAAGCAGTGGTCTCTCTGCAAAGGTCAAACCCCCTGCTGAGTCAAAGCCAGAGCTCTCCAATCAGCAAAGCTCAAGCACCCTACAGATTGGGGAGCTCTAGGTCTAACTCAGCAGGCGGCATATCAGACCTCTGGAGAGAGACTGGTACAATCTAATGGGTTTTTACAGAGCTCAGGCTTGGTATACACAAAGATTCCAAGCACAAAAATCAAAAGATCTGGGGAGATAGACTGTGCCTCGTGTATGTATTTTAATGGTAAAGTTTACATTTTGACTGTAATGTTCCTTCAAGCGTCAGTCCACCTGAAATTGATATTTGATGGCTAGATCTTTGCATTGGACATCTTAGGCCTGTATACCAGTTGTGGCCTTTATGAGGAGCTCCTACTCCCCCTGTTGAATGTTTAATTTATTCTACAATACAGAGACTGCAATTAGCTGGTAAATTAGCCCACACACCCCATCAGTAGCTGTAATATCACATCCGCATGGATTCTGATTTAGCTTGTTAGCTAGCACCTTCCACAAAACCTTATATCTGATCATGTTACCCTGTATTCTGAGCTGTGCCTACACACAGTACTTCACTTGAACTCTGCAGACTGTAAATATATTGATGAGTTGCATGATCTTCTGGTGTTCTAAAAAGAAATAAAAATAATTCTATTTAGTTGTATTTTTTTCTCTCTTATAATAACTCGAAAACAATGGGAGGCGAGGGGAACCCACTTAGATTGCTGTGGTGATTTGTGTTTCCATCCATGCATTAAAGCTGCCCTGTCACTGTGGAATACTTACCTCTCCTGCCCTATGTGCCCTTGCAAAAGGTTAAGTTTCTTTACTGGTGTCTTTTGTTGACCCCTACTTCATTACTGTGAAGAACCGAGCACTGTCGAGGGACAGGAAATTGACACTCCTGGAAGTGTCAATTTCAGAAGACAGTCTACCATGCAAATCCTCTTCAGTGGAGCAGTATACAGTGGCATGGCTGGAAGGAAAGGTAAGTATTCACTTTCTTTTTTAAAGGGGCAATGGGGAAATCAATCAAAACTGCTGCAGACATCATCTGGAGCAGATGTGCACAGTAACCAATCAGCTTTTCCTTTCACTTTGTACCGTTAAGCTTTGCAAGTTAAAGATAGAAGCTGATTGGTTGCCATTATCAACTGCTCCAGATTCTGTCTGCTCCAGTTTTGATAAATTCCGCTCAATGTTTCTTGCCGATGGTTTACTTTAAAGTGACACTAAACTCAGGAGTTAAATCTTAAAAGTACATTCAAGTACCTCAACCATTAACAAAAATGTATTTTATTTGTGTATGCTCAAATCATCTCTGAATTGGTGCTGACATTGTCCTTCCTTCTGGAGGGTGGCTACTTTTGTTCCCCATGGTCCCTGTGTGTGTTGCAAAGTAGCCACTACAATGTCAATACAAATTAGTAAATTAAACAAGAGATTGTAGTCCATCACGGGAGTGAGATTGGAGCGGTGGCTACTTTACAACACACACAGGGACCATGGGGAACAAAAGTAGCCTCTGTGGTGGTCAATCTATATGTGAAAATGATGTCTCATTCTCCCTGATCAACTCTTTCACATTTTGAGCCCGATTAATCCAGGCATTGTCATCCTGGAATATGCCCAATGTGCCCTCAGGGAAAAAGAAAAATCAATTGATGAAAAAACCTGATCATTCAGTATATTCAGATAGGCAGCTGACCTCATTTTTTGGGGACATAAAGTTGCTGAACCTAGAACTATTATCCAATGGAAGGCTCTGACCTATTTGCTTAGGTGATGTAGGTGATGATGATTTTTTTTTTGACAGGCAGTGTACTTTAAAGGGAAATTATAATGCTTTAAATATACTTTTACTATGTATTTTATGTACAATCAGTGATTTACAAATAAATATTTAATATGCTCTGAAGAATTCCAGGAGCACTATGGGTTAGCTAAAGAGAGAAGCCAGCAAAGGAAGCTCCCTTTCTAGCACAACATCTCATTGATACTTTGGAATAAGCCTCATCTGATTCACTTGTGTGTGAGATTTTCAGCTTGAGCTATTGACCTCTGTAAACAAACAGGCTTTTTATAACACATGGTAAAGAGACAGAGGCAAAAACTGAAAATTGAGTAAGGAGCTCCATCTGCTGGCTGGATAAAAGACTATATAATATTCATATGCAGTATTTAGTATTTACCTGACTATAAAACGTATTATTAAGACCGTAATTTGTTTTAAATCCTCAGCGTAATAAATAAAAAAACATGAAAATATGAGAAAAACTACTACTTAAAATATATTATGTATAAAAAGGTAAAAACCACAATGTCTCCCTTGGTGCCTGCTACTGGCAGCTACAACGTTGACTAATTATATACTCCAAATTATGCTTTTGTGTGCCTATTCTGTATAGCCAAAAGTTGTGGACAGCAGGCTATCCCACCTACATATTTGAGCTCCTTGGCCATCCCATTCCAAAACCAACTTTTCATGGTGAGGTGTTTTCAGTAAAGTGTACTGTTAATACTACAGCATACTGACACTTTAGATAATTGTGCATATCCAACCTTGTGATAACGGTTTAGGGGAAGCTCTCTCCTGGTTCATCATGACTATGACCCTGTACAGCCAGTTCTATAAAGATATGGTTTGATGAGTTTAGTGTGGAGGAACTTGAGTGGCCTGCACAGAGCACTGACAACGACTCTATTAAATACCTTTTGGTAGGGTTTGGAAATTCAGGTCTTGCCGCCCAACATTGGTATCTGACTTCACAAATGCTCCTTGGCTGAATGGGTGCAAATTCCCAATAGCAAACTCCACCATCTTTTGGAAAGCCTGTATAGGGAAAATTGATGATCCCTGCTGAATCACATTGTTAAGCTTTCACTATGTTAATTAGCTTAAAATTTTGCTTAATGGACATATTATAAATAATGTTTTATATGTAAGTCTGCATTTATATAGTGCACAATTTTAGAGTGGAAAAATCATATATACTACGGATGCACCGATACCTGTATTTTGGTACCGAGTACGAGTACCAATAATTTTTTTTTCAGTACTCGCCGATACCAATTACCAAGTAACGGAAGTCCCATTCAGGAAGCCAGGTGGCGTGTAAAGACTTGCCACCCAGCTTCCCGATTAACAAAAAAGTCTGTCCCCTCTTACCTTGGTATATCCAGCCTGTCACCCCCGGGGTGAGATGACGAGGGAGCATGAAGCCAGCTTCCCGGCCAATCAGAATGCTGGGAACTGCATCATTACACGGCGCCTGGCTTCCTGATTGGCCGGGAAGTCGGCTCCATGCTCTCTCATCACAAGTTACGAGAGAGCATGTAGCCGCTTCCCGGCCAATCAGGAAACCGGGCAGCGTGTAATGACGCGCTGCCCGGCTTCCTGATACAGGAAGTATCGGGCTAGGCATTGGAGCATTTGGGCGAGTACTCGGTATCGGCACCGATATCGATACTAGTATCGGTATTGGTGCATCCCTAATTTATACATATAATATAAAGATAATGAGTTGTATGAATAAGCAACATGTGGGACATTTAACTTTGTAGATGGAGGACATTTAGGTCTTATGGAGTGAGGTAACAAAAGTTTAAACATAAAATCATAAACATGTTTTTGACCGTGGTTTAATGAACAGCTGTCCTCCCATCTTGATATGAGGGAGTCTTATGAAGACAAGAAGACCCATCTAATGATGCTGGCGTAATTAAATATGAGTGCAGGTGTCAATATTATCTAATTTGTGGAGATATTTCAAGGTAACACAGATGGTTCTACTGTTCAAACCCCTATAAAAGAGGCCTGAGAGCCGATATTATTTGAATGTGCCTGAGTTGCTGCATGTTCAATGCTGGCCAGCTGAATAAATGTACTTCTTGAAGCTATCCATGTGGGTTGCTAATCACATGAACACTTGGGGAGATTCCCCCCTTCTCAAGCTTCCCAAAAGAGTGGACACCATTAGAGCTGCAGGAAGGGGAGGAGAGCAGAGCAACTTCCATTGTTTTGAAATGCAATCTCCAACAAGCTCATATACAGTAGGTGTGACGGTCAACTGTCCACAAATGTTTTGCTATGTAGTGTAGATCCCAAACTTTGCCAGGTACCATCTACACTGAGGACCGCTGTGACCAGTATGAGACATTTGACACACTGGGAAACACATATGTGTTGTCTGTTTGGTCACTATTACTAACTGAGCTGTTTTCTTCTGAATCTTATCTTTCTTAACCACGTTGCAAATGCAAGACCTAGCTCTATGTCCAAAAAATTATCAGTGGGAGTTTCCCTTTACCACGTGGAAGTCACAGTGCTGGAGTAACTGACTTTCTATGAATGTTGTTTGTCAGCTTAATTCAGACTAAGTTTTCAATAATGTTAGATATTTTTTACAGTAACAGTACACAAAACAACAGCATAATATGGTCTCAAATATAAGAAATGCAAAACAGAAAGGGAGCAAAGTCAAACTTGCATTGGGTAGCTGGCTGAATTTGCTAGATGCTATCTAAGCCAGTTAATAATAAATAATATAATAATAATAATAATAATAATATTCCCCCCCAAAACATGTTATTTTTAATTGGCTGGAGTGGAATACTACTTGGTCCTCACTATATACTACTACTACTCGCCTTCTGTAACTTTTGTTATAAAAAAATAACATGTAACATTCTTTCCAAGCTGAAAACATTTTTTATTTAAAAAAAAGATTCATCCCTTGAATGCTTTCATGCTTTATTGTTATAGAACATTGAATCAGAGAGGATTTTTTTTAATCAAAAACACTGATCAATGGAAAAATTCTTTTTTGTGAAAAATAGTTTTTGTGAAAACAGATCTATGTAAAATGATTTAAAATCATAGTTTACCTAATAAATAATAAATGCACCCAGATTGATAAAAGGACACAAATGTGCATTTATAAATTGTTTGCAGTCAGGGCTGCAGAGCATTGTAACCCGAATCACTGGATTACTAGTGCAATGTACAGGCTCCTGCAGACTGTTCCCCCAGTACAGGGTAGGGACCTACCCTAATGGAGATGGAGGATGAAGTCAATTGACAAGTGTGGTGATGTCACTCCTTTGAGATCTACGAGTCCCTGTGCCACGGTGGCAGATGGGACATGTAGAATTTCATTCAAAGATCTCTGGGAAATGATAATGTGGCTGTGTGGGCAGTGAGTATCTCTCTGCAGTCAGTACATGCTGCTGCTCTCTGCAGAATTTATCATCTGTCCACAGCCAGGAAAAGAAGAGATTGAAGAGGAACTGTGATGACAGTGGACCGAAGACAACTGGAAAAAGTGTCATGATTTTTTTTTTAGGTTACAGAGGTGCTCCAGTGGGCGGCTGGGGCAAGCAAGAAGAGCCTGGAGTTGGGATTTAAGGTTAAGGCTCAGTTAAATAGCTAAAACCAAAGCTAAACTATATAATAAAGTATAAAATAATCAACCCAACACTTGTACCCAAACACCAGCCATATAATAAAGCATAAAATAATCACCCTAACACTTGTACTCAAACACCAACCATATAATAAAGCATAAAATAATCACCCTAACACTTGTACTCAAACACCAACCATATAATAAAGCATTAAAAAAATCAACCTAACACTTTTACACAAACACTAACCATATAATAAAGTATAAAATAGTCAACTTAACACTTGTGACCAAATAGTAACAATATAATAACGCATACAATAATCTCTATATAAAAACCTGTAATAAATAAAAAAATAAATCATTGGTATAATATCACAGAATTCCCATGAGGCCATAGAATGCCTGTGGCTATCCGAGGGAAGACAGTGACAAATGATCCTAAATTGTCAATGGTCACCGGTGTTTTCTTTGAGCATATGAAATAGAGAATCCCCCCCGTGACGCACTTATGAGCACACACCCCGCCAATACCATCATACTATGGACGCTATACAAGCAGGGGGAGGAAGCTGCACTGGCTGATAACACAGTGTGAGGAACAGATAACAATTCAGAAAACACTGCATGGACTGACAGAGTGCAGACAGTCAGCCGAAGGACGACAGGTACCAGTCCAGGATCCATAGTAAACATGAGGCAAGGTGAGACGGCATCTGTTACCAGGGTGGATACTAGGAATTATATGTATGGGAATGATGAGTGAACCTTATCATTGTATTGCTGGAATATAGTCTATATACTCTATATCAGTGGTCCCCAACCTTTTTATCGCCGCGGACCAGTCAACG
>NW_017307011.1:302085-342588 GCF_000935625.1 Nanorana parkeri
TATATTGTCAATACCCTATAGTCTATACACTCTATACACTCTATAGTCTATATAGTCTATACTCTAAAGTCTTTGTGGTCAATACCCTATAGTCTCTATATTCTATACTCTATCGTCTATATAGTCAATATACTATATATGTATATATATACTCTATAGCCTTCATGGTCATTACTCAATAGTCTATAGTCTATATACTTAATATATTCTATAGTCTATAATCTATAGTTTCTATACTCTATATATTCTATAGTCTATATAGCAAATAGTCTATACAAGCTATATACTCTATAGTCTATATAGTCAATATACTTTATAGTCTATATAGTCAATACCCTATAGTCTCTATATTCTATACACTATAGTCTATATAGTCAATATACTCTATAGTCTCTATACTCTATGTATTCTATAGTCTATATAGTCAGTACTCTATAGTCTCCATAGTATATAGCATATATAGTGTATACTCTATAGTCACTCTATGAAGTCAATATATTGGAGGGGTGATACCAAAATGACTGACAGTTGATATGATGATATTATTCAGTACATGAATTGCTTTTTTGTTATTGTACACGCTTATTTATATTTTTCTGCCCTTTTTCATGCAGACCAAGCTATCCAGCAGACAGTGATAGGGGGTGGTACAAACTATGAAACTGCCAGGGGGCTTTTGCAGCTGCAGCAACAATTTTTGTTTTAAAAGCAGAACTACAACCTCTTATCTTTTACAGCAGGGGTAGCCAAACTCCAGCCCTCCACCAGTGGTGCAACTACAAATCCCATGAGGCATTGCAAGACTGACAGGCACAGCCATGATTTCCAGAGGCAGATGCCTAATGGGATTTGTAGTTTCACCACAGCTGGTTTTCCTACCCATGCTTTACAGCCAAGGAAGGTACCATCTTAGCATATATTTGAATTCCAGTTGCCATGGTGATGCGCATGTGATCAGCTATGACACTAGCCAATGGAAGGCATGAGCTGAAATAAGCACACTGACAACCTTGACAGTTGATATGCCTTGTAAGTAACTGTTTTGGAAAACCATTAAATTGGTGGGTCACTTTCCACTTTGAGGCCCACTCACACCAGGGTGGAAGAGATTCAGTGTGGTTTCAGAGCGGTTTCCTCACAATTTTTGAAAGGGCTTTTTGGGTGTTTTTAATCGCGTTTCAGCGTTGAAACGCAACTAAACACGCGCTAATCAGCGCATTTCCATTGCAATATATATGGAAAATGCACTGATCAGCATGAATAAGTAGCTCAGGGTGCATTTTGGGCAGCAGGCGGTTCGGAATGTGCAGAGTCACGCGATTGCATGAACAGTCCCCGTAGGAATGTATGAACAAACCCATGCGACTGAACTGCCCTGGTGTGAACGGGGCCTAAGTTATAATCCTTGTGGATGAAAGGTGACTGTTGGCACCCCAGGCCTGTTATATTTTCCCCCAACCCCTGTCACTGTCACAGTGCAAGTGGAGAGAAATATAAATAACGGTATGTAAAATACAAAACAATTTGATATACTGAACACTATCATTATACAGTATACTGTATGGGGGAAATTGATCAAAACTGGAGCAGTTGCCCATGGCAACTAATCAGCTTCTCTCTTCAGTCTGTTCAGTTAAGGTTTGAAAATGAAAGAGAGAAGATGATTGGTTGTCCAGAAATTTGTCTGCTCCAGTTTTTATAAATATATGTATTAACCACGTACAGGTACACAACATTTTTCATGCATATTGTCCTTTACTAAGAAATTATTTAAACCAAAGATGATTATGCATGTAAATTAAATCTGCAAACCTGTTGACTATCCAAGGCTTGTCATTGCTGAGCTTTCTGCACATACAGTATAGCAGTGGGTTAGGAATTTAAACATTTTCACCCCAGTTATCCTCTAAGATGCTAGATATACTGTATGTGTATTGTGTAATATGGAATATGTATAATCTCATCATCATCAAAATAATGAGTAAATATCATCTTTAAAGGATTAAAGTAAACTCCCAGCATATACTATCCTGTTATAACAACAGCATTTTATTAGCAATACATTCTATAGTTGTTTATGACAATACAGTCAAAGCTTACTCAAAAAAATCCCTTGTATGTAGTGAGTGCTGCCTTCTGCCTGCCCATCACTTTCATCAACTTCTTGGATTCCCAGGGTGCTTTGTGTCTTTCCTTCTGCTTGATGTGATGCAAGCTTTATTTCTCAAGACTGCATATCCCATGATGCATTGCTTCCAGCAAGCAGTGATGATGTTACATTGTTCAGATGTTGAGTTGTAGTTGTAGTTCACAAGGCAGGCTCTGTGAGAGAGTGCATATTCACAGGGCTGAGTGAAATTGTGTCAGTGCACAGAGGAAGTACATCCTAGGAACATCTTCAATAAGTCAATTTACAAACTTCTAGATGGATATGATTATTAGGGGTGGGATAGAACTTATGGAAATTTAATATAGAAATTCCCATTTATTTTTAGTTTTTGACCATAGATACCTTTAAATAATTCTAACTGTTTTCGCTGTAACTAATCTGGAAGGTGTGCAATTATTAATTTAGATCTGTGATGGCTAATATATGTTTTTATCTTTATGTCAGATCTCCCTCCTGTAAGATGTGACCTCCAAGTGAAAAGGAACAACAGTGAACATCGTACCATTGGCCTAAGCACAGAGGCGCGCCTGTTTCTAAGACGGGGACAGGAATTTATGATCACATTACAGTTTCGAAACCAAACTCTAAGACAGGAGGATCTGAGCAGATTCAGTCTCATTGTAAAAACAGGTGAGATAAAACCTGGATTAAATGATATGTGAGGGCAATGACAAAGGACAATATCCTCACTACAGGCACGACGTACGTTGGCATTGCGTCCTGTAGTTCCCATCAACAAACTGACCAAACCAGCCCAGATCTGCTAAAGGATAGAGGAACTGACAAGATTACTAGGTATTTGCTGGAAAAACACTGCGCAGTGGCAGAAGAATTCACATGCACAATAGAGTTTAATAAAAAGGGAACGTCAAACTTCAATATTAAAGTGACACTAAACTCAGGAGTTACTGTAAATATTAAAAATGCATTCGAGTGCCTTAAAGGAGAACTATGAGGTGAGTGCTTTTCACTCACCTCGTAGTTCTAGCCGACCTGTGACAATGAGACTGTCACAGGTCGGCTCAGTAGATCGAGAAGTGAGCGAACAGATACCTGCGTTCGCTCACCTCTCGATCCTGTCACAGCTCTCTGCCATGACAGGGGAGGGGCTAGATTCCCCCCTCCCCGCTCCGATCCGCCAACGCTGACTGGCGGATGGGACGGGGGAGGGGACGGGTACAGCTGGCTCTGCCTCTGGATAGGCAGAGCCAGCTGTCAGTCATGCAGCTGGGCGGATCCAGACATAATTGTCGGGATCCGCTTCAGCTGCGGCGTATACCGCAAGCAGTAGCTCACGGTGTAATGTGGCGTCTCAGTATACCGCGAGCTGTAGCTCTCCTGTAGTTCTCCTTTAACTATTATCAAAAAAATGATCTTATTTGTGTATCACTCTGCTTTAGGTCCTCAAATCCTCTTTGAATTGATGCTGACACTGTTCTTCCTTCTGGAAGGTGGCTACTTTTCTTCCCCTAATTACAGTACACTTGGAGGGCTTTTAATCTCTGGGAAAAATTAGGTTTTTGGACATTTACTGAATGCAATCTAGAAAGAGCAGCAGAGGGGATGCGAGTTGTCCTACTGCCATGTGATTTTTTTTATTGTATTGATTTTCCCTTTAAATATCCCTTTCATTATAAAATACACTATTATTGGACTGATTGAAAGTGGTCCAACAAAATTGGTTTGGATTGAACAGTGCAACAACATTTGTTCTCCTAAATTTAAAGTAATTGTATTTTTTATTTGTTTTGCAATAACAATGCAGTAAGAGGAGCAAGGCTACCTTTACTTGGCATCATATTTGCTGCAGCAGTCCAACACTGATCGAGAGACACTGTACCATTGCTCCTTATGCTGGCCATACACCTGGTTAATTTCAACCACTTTCAATCCACCAGGAATCACAAATATCCAAAGTAACTGCCAGAAACTAAGCAATCTACCACCCATGAGTTTGATCAACCATCAGAATTAGGGTTTGCATGGATCTAGTGTGCCTTTCAATGCGCAAAATTTCAGTTGAAACTATTGAAAAAGAAACTATGAAAATGTTCTCAGAAGCAATCTGATTTTTCTGCTGTGTTGATTGAGGTCATTTCAAATTTATCTCCTTGCAGCCGATCAAAACCACCATTTTATGTCTTCGATTGCTTTTCAATTTCAACAAAAAATTAAATGGCACGTTTGATCGCTTGACCAACTGGCCACACATAATGGCCAGCTTGAGATACAGGCCAAAAGCCATTGGCTGATTTAATTGACCAGTATTAGGGGAAATGATCCTTTAAAAACGCTAACTGAAATTTTCACTTTTCAGGTCCCAAACCTTCAAAACAGGATGGAACTAAGAACAGTTTTCCTATATCCAGCCTTAGTGACAGGAAGACATGGAGTGCCCGGGTCGTTGATTTTAGAGAAGGCTTGTGGAAAGTGTGTGTCAACTCACCAGTGAATGCGATCATTGGATACTACACAATGTCAATCAAAATCTCCAGTGGAGTAATTGAAAACTTGGGGGAGTTCATGATGCTTTTTAACCCTTGGTGTGAGGGTAAGTTTATGTGTAAGGCAATATTTAGCCTTTTCACTGTCCTGTTTGAAATAAAGTTAAAACCAGTCCTTGACTAATAACAGATCATTGATTTGTATTTTGATGTCATTAGCTGATCCTAATCCCCATTTATATTGCTTAAATGTTTAACCCCTTAGTGCCACAGCTTCAGAAAATGTTTACGTTCCTGAGGACCGTGGCAATTTTTCCATTGTTGCTATGTGTTTGTTTAACAATCATTTCCATCTTCCGCATACATTGCAACTACACCTTTAATCAGTACTCTATAGTCTCCATTAGGGATACACCGATACCGATATTTCGGTATCGAGTATGAGTACCTTTATTTTTTCCCGGTTTTCGCTGATACTGAATACCGAGTACCGCAAGTCCCATTCAGGAAGCCAGGCAGCGTGTAAAGACTCGCCACCCGGCTTCCCGTTTAGCAGGGAAGCTGTCCCCATGCTTCTTCGTCACTAGGTGACGAGAAAGCATGGAGCCAGCTTTCAAGGACAAAATGGGCTTCATTTTGATGTGACATATGCATATATAAATTCTGATCTTATTTATACAAAATACAAAAATCAGTTTTGGCAATAATAATGTGTAAATAATTAGTAATAATTAGTGTAGCTAACAAAAAGTCCTGTTGTCCTGATTCATAGGGTATATCATATGTCTAGGATTTCAGTGTATTTTGGGAGTTATAGGTCACACAATACATGGAGTGAAATGCAATTTTAGTGTGGAACAATTTTAGAATGTGGTATGTTTGTCTCCTAACTTTAATAGCCTCATCAGGCACTAGATTTTCTTTTCCTTTTTTTTATGTTAACATATTTTTTTAACAATTTAAAAAACTTTATTTTTTGTGTTTAAATGTATTTTTTTTGACCAAGGGGCACTAAGGGGTAATTTTTTTATTTACAGGGGCTTTGATACAGTTTTTCCCTCGGAGATACTTTGTATCAGTTTGTAACACACAGCTGGCTCATGGTTGCACAACACAGTGAGCTGCTGCTGACTCTGTGGCTGCCATGAGTCTGTGATCATAATGATAAGCTATCTCTGTGATCAAAGTGCTGTGACCGCCTAATATACTGTTGAGGGTCTGTCTCTGACCCTGAGGGACCCATCAACAGCAGTAATTAAATGAGCGCTGGTGCCTCCACCGGCCAGCGCTCATTGTACCACATGACGGGATCATCCCGTCACCGGTCGTTAATGAACTGAACGATTGTGATGGTATAATCCCGTCATTGGTAGGGAAGTGGTGAAAAACGTATGCTGTACATGACTGATGAAAGGCTTTTCTCCTAAGACTCTCCCCAAAGTAGATACCCTTCATTATTTTACAGTTCGACATAGTAATGGATTCAGGCAGCTTGAAATGAGTCTGCAAATAGAAAAAGATGGACTGTTGGGTATTGGCTCCTGCCAAAAATGGCCCTAGTATGTGTATGTATACATGTGAGATAGGGAGTGGGACCTTAAAAGTTCCTTAAGGGCAGAGATTTATGAGAATGTACAATATGTAGAGCATGTCAGCGCTGTATAAATATCTGTATTAAATAAACAATGCAGGATTTGAAGGACGAAGGGATAAAGAAATTCACACTTGAAAGCTTTGTTTCTATATGGTATTTAAAAATGCTAATAACAGTTTGATAGATTTAAAAATATTAGAAAATGTCACATTTATGTGGTGCATCACAGATTAACTGGTGTACAGTCAAAAGCTGGAGAAGTGCACATTCCATAGCAGGCCACCCTTCTTCATAAATTCCCTAAATATATGCTATAGCATGTGCATATATGTTTTGCACATTGTGGCTGAATAATTAATCCTGTGAATATAAGACTTGCGTGTTTGTGCGGCCCCAATCTGAGATCATAGGTTCATATTAGACATGTGCGATTCGTTTTGTTACGAATCGAAATTCGTACGAATTTTCCTGAACTTCGTAAATTCAGAAGCATCCGAAATCCGAATTGCAGTTTCCGAATTATATCCGAAATACGAAATTCCGTTAACGAATTTCGGATCCGAATTTCTTTGAAACGGGAACTAATATTACCCCTGTAAATGAGGTTGAACAACATGACAAGATTTTTTTTTTTACCCGAAATACGGACCCGCTGCTGCTGAGAGTTGCATTACAATACAGGCAGGAAATACGAAATTCCGTTGACGGAATTCCGTTCCGTTACGAACATTCGTTATGATGAAGTTAAAAAGCAAAATACCTTTGTTAATATTGGAGTTGATGAGTTTGTTTTTTTATCCGAAATCCGAAATTCGGACCCGAAATCCGTTAACGGAATTCGTATTTCGTTTGGTTGACCAATCAGAGGTTTTCTCTTCTGCTGCTGAGAGTTGCATTACAATACAGGCAGGAAATAAGAAATTCCGTTAACGGATTTTCGTTCTGTTACGAACATTCGTTATATTGAAGTTAAAAAGCAAAATACCTTTGTTAATATATTGGAGTTGATGGTAATTTTTTTTATCCGAAATACGAAATTCAGGTCCGGAATTTCGTATTTCGGATAAAAAAAACAACTACCATCGGCATCGACTCCAATATTAACAGAGGTATTTTGCTTTTTAACTTCAATATAACGAATGTTCGTAACAGAACGAAAATCCGTTAACGGAATTTCTTATTTCCTGCCTGTATTGTAATGCAACTCTCAGCAGCAGAAGAGAAAACCTCTGATTGGTCAACCAATCGAAATACGAATTCCGTTCCGGATTTCGGATCAGAATTTCGGATTTCGGATAAAAAAAAACTCATTATGCGTGGGTCAAAGGTTGGTGGCAGGAAGTGCCTTATCCAGGGTTCCCATAATTTCTCAAATTTCGGCATTTGGTCCTCTAGAAATCTGAACTCCTCCTTTCCTAGGTACACAGCTGACCTGCTGGTGAAACGGACCGAACGTCACAACTACCCTAACTCCCCCACCCCCGACCGAACGTCACAACTCCCCTAACCCCCCCCCCCCCTCTCTACTTTACTCCCCCCATCTCCTTCTTTTTTCTCTATCACGCCTCCCCCTTGATCTTTTCCTCTCCTGGTCCACCTTGACCGCAAGGGTGAGATTCCCACCAACTTCATTCCCCCACTTTCTCCTACATGGATAGGCGATTGCTGAAAGTATACCATGTATGCTGAAATGTTATCTGTTGTATAGCAATGCCTATGTCTACATTCTTATATACGCATGATGTTCGTGTGAGTGTGTTGTTCACCTATTGCTTTATTGAAAAAAATAAAAAACGTTTTGAAAATAAAAAAAATTAAAAAAAACTCATCAACTCCAATATTAACAAAGGTATTTTGCTTTCTGACTTCATCATAACGAATGTTCGTAAAGTTACGAAAATGTGCTGAAACTAACGAAAATTCGTATTTCGTACGAATCCGAATTGAGTTTCGGACACGAATTACGAAATACGAAATAACGGATATTCCGAAACTGAACTAAATTTTTGACGGCGCACAAGTCTAGTTCATATCCATTAGTTAATCAGGCACAGTTGATTAATTGTTGGAGTCTCTCACCCAACCCAGTGTTTCTCTCAAGTCGGGTTTTCTATAACAAAAAATATTGTTTCCCTTTTAAACACTGAACTCAGTTTAAACTTTTTATGGTCTTTTGGTATGTTAGATGATCCTGTGTACCTGCACAATGAAGCTGAAAGGCGAGAGTATGTCCTCAGTGAAGATGGCATTATCTATCTTGGCACAGAAAGTCATGCTCAGCCCCAGCCTTGGCACTTTGGTCAGGTAGGTGTGTCAATGCAGCATACCATCATGCTCAGCCCCAGCCCTGGCACTTTGGTCAGGTATGTGTGTCAGTGCATCATGCCATCATGCTCAGCCCCAGCCCTGGCACTTTGGTCAGGTAGGTGTGTCAATGCAGCATGCCATCATGCTCAGCCCCAGCCCTGGCACTTTGGTCAGGTAGGTGTGTCAATGAAGCATGCCATCATGCTCAGCCCTGGCATTTTGGTCAGGTAGGTATGTCAATGCAGCGTGCCATCTGCTCCAGCCCTGACAGTTTGTTTAGGTAGGTGTGTCATTGCAGCATGCCACCTTTTTTACATGCAGGTTGGTGACCTTAATGTCCACCTAGAAAGATTCAGAAGAAAAAAAAAGATAGTTTCAAGTTCAAGTCTTATCAGGAGAGAACTGGACTTGGTCCTGAGTAGAGATACTTCATTATTTAAACATCAATCAGAGTGGGACTGCAGTCAGGGACACATGGTGGGCATTATATAGGTACCTGCTAATCCGTGCAGTTGGGTCAAGTCAAACATGGAGGGAAAATGCAAAGAAAAACTGTGAATGTTTTAACTGGTGGTGCCACCTTTCTCCCTTTGTCCAAGGCTCAAGCCCATAGGTGCCTCCTTGTAAATTCAGCTTTAGATGCTAAATGTATTTTTGGCTACTACCCTTTCTCTTGCACTGATGCTGAGCTGAATCTGGTAAATTTAATTTACAGTTTGAGGAGGACATACCTGAAATATGCATTTGGCTCCTGGACACAAACCCACGCTATCAGGAAACACCAGAAAAGCACTACATCAAGAGAAATGATCCTGTCTACATCTGCCAGATGATAGGCGACATGGTGAGAAACTTAAGAAGATTGGTTCCTAACTTTCATATTCATGCTAGTAAAATAGTTTTCATCACTATATGTTTATATATTGTGTGCAGATTGGCCAAAAGGATGATGAAGACAGAGTTGCCTTCATGTGTGGGAATGAAATACTGTCCTATAAATGGATAAGCAGTATCCCAGTGCTGCGCCAGTGGTTCCAAAAAGGGAGTCAGACAGTATATGGACAACACTGGGTGTTTGCAGCAGTGCTGTGTACAGGTATAACGAGTGTCTACCCTCTCTCTGCCACCCTCACTCTCTCTGATCTTCCACAGAACTTCTCTCTGTGTCTTCCTCAGTAGTGATATGTCCTACACTCCAATCCTTCTTTTGGTGTTCAATTTTATATATATAATTTTAACTGCTGATAAATACCAGGAGGAAGCCCTGATTAAGAGGGTATGTGTGTAAACCCCCAAAATGCATTGGCTATTTTTTTTACTGTCCCCCAACCCCATGTTGAATAGAGATTTATCTGGACAATTGTGTTTTGCAAACATTTACAGCTATTTTTTATCTGCTTCTTGTAGTAAAACCAAGAAAACTGACCCAGAAGTAGTATATAATGTACTTTTACTATACAAAAATGTTACATGCATAAACTACTTAGTTACATCTAAAAACAATACAAAATACAGACTGCTACAATACAGACATACACATGCTTACACTACACCTTTCCCTAACACATGCAATGGTTTCTATAGGAGGATACACAAAAGTCACTTAGCTTTGGTTGTTACAGGTATACACATTCCTTATTGAATGGGACTTTGTGTAGATTAATGTTCTCAGGAAAATGGCTCCTTGTCTTGACTTAGTGTTGTCCTTCTATTCCAGTAAAGCCCTCTGGTCACAGTTCCTCAGTGAAGTCCGGTCTGAAGGCCTCTACCTATCCATCTTTATCCTACTTGCTCCCATTCACTCACATAAGGAATCCATGATTGATCCAAAGAAACCAATCATATATTTCTCATGACAGTGATTGGATGGCAACTGAAGCTTGATTGAAGCTTATAAACAATGGACATAATTTTATGTTCGGCTCCATTCTGTCTCTGAGACCAGTCTTATTACATTATCATCTTCCTGAGTCAACAACGGCCCTGACGGTCCCAAATCACCACCTGAGCGTACAGCCAGATGGCCATTTTCTAGCATATCAAAGCGACCATTGATCTCAGGAAGACGACACTTATTATTCCAATCACTGACCCCCGCCATACCTACTGAAGACAAAAGGGAATCTTAAACATAAGGCATGACAGTTGGCTTTAGCATAGCAATGTGAACTATTTGAATTATATTGTTCCTAGGGAAGATACAGCCTTATTTAACCAGCTGTCTCTATATTTCACTCTATTGTTTCCACATATTTTATTATTAGTAAATATATACTGTATCTGTGTGTCTGAAAAATCATTTTACTTTTGTGCTCAAAGGTTTGCATACCCTTGAAGAATTAGTAATATACAGTATGTACCATTTTTAAAGAAACTCGACTATGAAGCTCATTTTTGTTGAAGTATTGTTGTATTGTGCTCCATGAAACAACCACACCGTCTTTTTCCAGAGCAGCCTGTATTTCTCCTGAGGTTCCTGTGGGTTTTTCTTTGTATACCGAACAATTCTTCTGGCAGTTGTGGTTGTAATCTTGGCTTGGTATCAAGAGATCGCTGAATTTTCCACTTCTTAATAAGTGATTGAACAGTACTGACTGGCATTTTCAAGGCTTTTTATATCTTTGTATATCCTTCTCCATGTTTATAAAGTCCCATTGCCTTGTTACGCAGGTCTTTTGACAGTTCTTTTCTGCTCCCTTGGCTCAGTATCTAGCCTGCTCAGTGCAGCCTCATGAGAGCTAATAAACTCATTGACTATTTATACACAGACAATAATTGCAATTTTAAAAGCCACAGATGTGGCAAATTAACCTTTAATTGTTCTTTTAACCTATGTGTGTCACCTTGTGTGTCTGTAACAAGGCCAAACATTCTAGGGTATGTAAACTTTTGATCAGGGCCATTTGGATTATTCCTGTTATCATTATGATTTAAAAAGAGGCCAAACAACTATGTGATAATAAATGGCTTCATATGATCACTATCCTTAAATTAAAGACAGTTTTTTGGCATGATCAGTCATATTTTCAATATCAATACCAAAATTTCACGATTTCTGCCATGATACGTAAACATACATCAAAAAAACAAGATACAACAGAAATGAGAATACAGCTTGTACACATCTTCTTGAATACTGTTATTTTCAAACTAGTCCTTAGGTACCTTTACAGGCTATGTCTTACAGATTCAAATGTGAATTTACACAGATGTTCAAAAGTCTGAAGTCTGGAAAATATGGCTGGTTAGTGGTCGTGGAGGATAGGTTTAATAAACACTAAATGGATGAATAAGGGAAGACACAAGAACAAAGGGAATGAGTCAGGAAACATAATTTGACCTGTCAAAAAGTGAAGGAGAATTAGTCATAGATCAGTGGCTGAAGAGAATATATTAAGCCAAATTATATACCTGTTTGGTATAGGCCATATGTTTAGATGGAAAGGAGGAAAGGATTAAGGGCACTAAGAGGAAAGGAAAAGAGAAAAAATACACCAATGTGGGAGACAGGTCCATCCAGAAAGATCAAACAAAATCCAGAGAGAGTCTGAAGTAGGAATGTATGGTCACCACTACAGTGTATAGATTGTACCAGTATTATTTACCTAACTTTGAACATTGAACATGAATCTCGCAATTTTCTGCAGTATTGCGCTGCCTGGGGATACCAACTCGGATTGTCACAAATTACAACTCAGCTCATAACACAGAAGAAAGTCTGCGGAAGGATGTGTATTACAATGAGAATGGGGCAAGGATTCACAGATCTAGGCTTGACAGCATATGGTAAGGAACTCTAGAAAAGTATGACAACATAAAAATGAATTCTCAATTCCTTCCCAACACATCATTTATTTAATTGATTTATATAGCGCCATCACATTAGTATTTTACAGAGAATATAACTCTATTTGCAGCTTAGGGCTTATTCTTGGTGTAAGACAACTAACCTACCATCATGTACAGTATATTGATTGTAGGATGATAATGGGTCACCCAGGTTGAACATGCAAATGCTCTGTTGCTTAAATGGGTATATATTCCCACAAACACACTCCAAAAGCTTGTGGAAAGCCTTCCCAGAAGAGTGGAGAATGTTTTAGTGGCAAAGGTAGGGGGGATCAAATCCATATTAATTCCCATTGTTTTGGACTGGGATGGCAAAAAGTTCAAATAGGTGTAATCGTCTGATGTCCACAAATTTCCATATAGTGGAGTTTCTGTGGTGGGATTTCTATAACAAGGTTCCCATGTGCATCTTCCTGCCATAGATATTAGTCACTGTAGGGTTTTTAAGATATCTTACTTTGCAGAGAATGCAGCACAAGAAATACAGCTGTTGGTAAAACCAAATGCCCCGGTCACAGACCTCCCCCTTGGAGTCCACAACAGGTGTAAAGCCAGTGGAGGAGTGGGACCTGCAGCAGTATTTGTTTGGTGGACTATTCTTTTAAGTATTAATAGATGCCGCAAATGCATCGGTTCAGTGATAAGCAAATTGGCTTACCAAAAGTAATTTTCACAGCATAATGTGCCAATCCATAGCAATCCCAATTTCCCTGCAGAATGGCAGAAGCAAATTTTGGTCCCTTTCCAGTTCACTTTCATATTGATAAGCCTGTTTAAAGCTAGCGTCATTATTAATTACTGTGCTAGGAAAATGTCCTTTGGCACCCAAGGCGAAGATGCTATCGTTCAACCTGAGCTGGATTGCACTTGTACATGTACATGTTTTGTTGCTGGGCTGGTGTAGGATGCAATAATGACAGTTGCTGCCTAGGACCACACTTTGGTCCAAGGGTGCTGAGGGAGGGGGCGAGAAGGTAAACCAGCGTGATTCACTCATAATGAGCATTGTAAAACAGCCAGATTTTCAATAACATTACGGGTATCATCTCAAAACTAAGGAAGCTTAAAACTCATCACAAGTGCAAATTTATTTCTCAAATTATCCCCTTTGTAAAGGAGTAAAATGAATTTCTGATACAAAGAATTTTGATACTACAAAAACCAATGGCAAAAATGGTAATAGTTTACTTATAAATGATAGATGTCCCTTATTTCTGCTTCAAACCTGACTCTGCTAAACTATTTCGTATATCTCACTTCATAATATTGTGTTGCAGGCACTTCCATGTATGGAATGAATGCTGGATGGAGAGAAAAGATCTCTTTAAGGGATTTGGTGGCTGGCAGGTTCTTGATGCCACTGCACAGCTGAAATACAACGGTAACCTGCCAACTATATTATGACCCTTACTGAATGTATCAGTGAAAGTGAATGATTATATCATACGTATATTATACAGTATATATACTGTCATATTTTTTACATATTTTTTTATACACAGTGTACTGTATATATATTTTATTAGATTTTTCTAGAAATGGGTGTAAAGTTCCTTCCTTTCAATTTCAGCCTGATTTCCCAACATTGTCTTTATAACTATTGGTAGTGAACATTATAAATTATAATTATCAGTTTGAAATCTTTCTTCAGTTTTTAAATTAAAGTCCAACTCTTGCCAAACTTATTTTACCTTTTCACATTTTTTATAGTATAGAAAGGTTAGAACCTCTATAAGCTTTTTATTGCAGTCTGTGTCCACATTTGGGAGAATTTCCTGTGTGAGAGGTGTCAGACAGAACAGGAAGACAGGGAAATGTCCCCACTTACTGACTATTTAATGGAGGCATCATACAGAGCAGGTAATTGGTAATCCCCCCCAAAGGGGCAATGATCAGGCTATAAAATCTTAAAGAGAAATATCAACAGAGACACAGTCATATGTTCCAAGACCTTCCCACTTTCTCCCAAATCGATACATTCTGGCTGCAGTTGGTCTTTATCTGCAGACTGGTTTTCTTTCCATTGAGTTTTTTTTATATGGCCCATCAACCATGTGACCATATTTCTCTTTCCTTTCATCTGATCAAATCACATCTGTTATCAAAGTAGAACTCCAGCCAAAACTTTTTTTAGTTTTTGGATAGAGTGAGGAAGGGTTAGAAAGTCTTCTAGTGTTTATTGCTGTCTTTGTCCCTGTAGGAGAGATTTCCCTTAATTTCCAATCCAAGAAGCACAAAATTAGGTGAGTGCCTGATTGTCCCAAAGTGGGGGGAAATGCCACCTTTGACTGTTGTCATTGCAATCTATATTATTTAGGCTGGAGGTAAACTTTAAACCTACATGATGGTAGGTGCCCCATATGAGAGGAGGTCAGGGTGGCCAAGAGGACATTATATTGATTTTAAAAATAATCAGAGAGGTGGTTAATGTAAATAAGGTTATAAGTATAGCTTTTAAGTAAAGATCTCCTTATCTAACGAAGGTGCTTTGATTCCAGGAGCCCTATATTGTGATGGTCCTGCCCCAGTGAGAGCCATCAGGGAAGGCTTTGTAGACTTAAATTATGATACGAAGCTCATCTATGCCAAAGTGGTCACAGATACCGTGACTTGGGTGCGAAACTCAGATGGATTTTTCAAGAAGGCTTTCAGCAGCACAAGACACGTCGGTGATGGAATGGTCACAAAGAGTGTGGCATGCAACCTTGAAGATGATCTCACCTATGAATACAAGCACCCAAAGGGTAATAAAGATCTAATTTTTATCAAGCCAGAGATAAATCAGACACAGGTTTATATTGTTGGAGCACATATGCTTGTTGGCACTTGATACATGTTACAGTGAATCTTTCACATTTGTGGCAAGATCACAAAATTAGATAGTGGGCTGAGACACTATAGATAGATTTGAATGTATAAACTCATACTAACATTTTCGAACAATTAGCAGTGTACCCCGTACACACAAAGTCAAACATGCGTTAGGTGCGTCTACGTGCGAAAAGCATCGCCTATGAGCAATTTTGGGTATTTTAGTTTTTTGTGATTTCACAGACACACACAATTTTAAGGCTTGAAATGTTTAGTATCTATTTGACATTTTTGGTATCTTTTTACTTGATGTGACCCCATCTTTTATATTTTACAAACAAATTGGGTATTATATTCTGTATCTGTGCTCTAAAATCCATTTTAGTGTATTTATTCCTAAAATATTGGCTTGATAAACATTTCCACATATATCATGTGACATAAAAGAGTTAAGTGCTCATTATGTCTAGGGGGCTCAAATAAAACAGATTTACTCATCTGATCCTCGGTCCCACCAGCTCCCTCTGAGCTGCTAGACCAGTCCCCGCAGCCACTTCTTCCTTGGGCTTCGGTGGTCTAAGGACTGCTGATGTCATCACCTGCATTAGACGTGAGGGAAATTCCATAGCTTGAGCGGAGGGCTGACCACCATAGGACTGAGAATCAGGTGAGTATATCTGCCAAAAAAATAACCAAAACAAGTAACAGGTAATACCCCTATCCTTATGCTATAGAAGAGTATTGGTCATTTTTATCCTGATTGCAGTCTTGTAAAGATGTTATTGTATGTCATACCTAACCATGATCCCAATGCTCATGTCATCCCAAACAGGTTGTCAGGAGGAATATGAAGCTGTTCAGAGAGCCAAACTGCTAATGCTGAAAACTGAGCAACCCAGTGAGGACAATCCTATGCTCCTGAGTCCCTTCCTAGTATCAATTATACCCCAGAGTGGTCAACTGTCTGGAAATTATATTAGTGTCAGTGTGACAGTGACCAATGTGAGTGAAGAGGAAACGGACCTGGAGCTGGTTATTGGTGCCCAGCCTGTACATGACTACGGCATAACTGGAGCTCAGTTCTGGAGTGAGAAGTTCTATTTCCATCTTACTTCAGGGGAAGGTAATTATAATTTTTTAGGAATAAAAACCATATAGTACGTTATAGATAACATGTAGAACAAAATGGACAATTAAAGGGGACCTTACCCCCAGGTGCCTGCTCACATTCTTACATTATCTTCACTGTACCACATGATTACAAAATGTGAATTGAAAATAGCTTCCTGGCCATGTTTCCGCCTTCCTCCTCCTATAAGACTGAGCACATATTTTGAATTCTTATTGTAAAATTTACCTTTAAGTCTAAACCTTAGAATCTCAAATTAAAACATTTTTAGAAACTCCAACTCCAGGTAAGATAAGCTTGGAGTTCCCTACCATCTGTGAATCTCAGCTAGGAGGAAGGATTAAGTAAATTAAACTTGTTTACCTTGAATAAAAGGTGCCTAAGAGGAGACATGATTGTTATCTACAAGTTAATCAATGGTGACTGTAAAGCTGAGGACAGCTTGTTTAATGTTAGGTCCTAGATGAGGACAAGGGGCCACAATTTAAGGTTGGAGGAAAGGAGGTTCAATCTATAAATGTGAAGAGGGTTCTTTACGGTCAGAACAGCAAAAATTTAGAACTCCCTTCCCTACTGCTGTGGGAGCACCTCTGAGTGCCGTAATGCCCAGGCACACTTTATTCAGAAATGTCATACTATTGCTAAGAACCCTAACTGATCTGTCTGTGCAATTGCAGAGAGAAGTGTCTCTGGACGGATTGATCCCTCGCTGTATGAGACGGTTCTGCTGGACAATAACCTGCTGAGAGTGACTGCTCTAGTAAAGGAACCAAAAGACCACACCAGCAGCTTTGCCTTGGCTGAACAAGATGTGACTATCTGCAAACCAAATCTAATGATACAGGTATTAAAGTACTATGCTGCTAACCACACCCTATACAATGTAATTGTAGAATCTTCCTTAGATTTTCTACCAAATATGTAGCACAGGGGTCTACCTGACTGGATTTGAATAGAGTGGATTTAGGTAGTCCCTTACATTATATAGTTGATGGTAATAAAGGCTTTTCACAAAAGTTTGCAATTTTTCTATAAGTAAATATGCCCATTCGGCCAAAAAAGGGACTGTGAGTTTTGGTACCAATATTGGACAAGAAGACCTGGCTCTTAATCGGCTCTCTGATTCATCCCATGAGTGATCAGTTGGGTTGAGGTCAAGGCTCTGTTCAGGCCGCTTAAGTTGTTTCATACCAAACCATGTCTTTATGCACAGACTGTGTTTACAAGGGCACAGTCATAGAGAAACTGAAAAGAGTCTTCCACAAATTGTTGCCAGCAGGTTGGAAGTGCACAATTGTCTAAAATGTTCTGGTATGCTGTAGCATTAAAAGTACACTTTGTTGGAAACACCTGAACTCAATTATTTGAAGGGGTATCCACATACTGTTGACCAGTTGTGATGGTCACGTGTCCAAAACCTTTTGACCAAACAGTGTATTGACAGTGTTGAAAATGTATCAATATATTTACATTGCATATTGTACTCTCAAGAACTGTCCACAGGTATTTTTCTATTTGAAATATTGGATATCCATTCGGTTGACAACTTTCCATGGTGACAACTGAACGATGTAACCCTAAGCTCACATTCATCACCAGCTCTGATTAGATCTGTCTTTACTGTGTGCAGATTCCAAAGGTTGCTGTGGAGTTTCAGCCAGTCACTGCAATGTTGACTTTAACCAATCCTCTCAAGGAGACCTTGAAGAAAATTGTGATAAGAGCAACAGGCAAAGGACTTCTATATAAGGAAAGGATATACAGGTACATTTTAAGTATAACAGTCCCTTTTATTATATAATATACATGTTTTTCTAACTCTTCTGCCTCTTGCTGGCTACCACATAATATTTGCCATTGGCAATCAGGAAAAGTGTGCAACTACAAACTGGTGCAGTGCTTAGGAATAACATAAACCGACTCTGCCAACTTACAAAATTAGAGTTGCTGGCAGTTATAAGGTGCAGACACCACATACCTGCAGGAGCCCTTATTCCCCTCTGCCACGCTTACCTGCTCCCTTTCCTACGTTCCTATTGGCCAATCACTATGATGGTCTGCCTCCTTCAATAAGAATTTGTATGGTTGGGAGGGTGGCGGCAAGCTCCTTCACTGCCAGAAAGTGCAAAAACATTGCTCATTCAGAATGGTTTAGTTGACAGTGGAAGTTTATATGTCATGAGAAAAGCATGTGGTCTGCCTGATACAGAATAAGTGTGAACAAATATAGAGATAAGTAAATATGGTTTTCAGATGTTCATTTGCTGCATGCTTAACCTACGGTATGTCAGATACAGCCAGACATCTAGCATTTGTAGAACTTCAAAAATGGCAGCTCACATAGTTCTCTCATGATAGGTGTACTTTAAATCACTTTAGAGTTTATTTGTATTAGAGAGCCCATTCACACCAATTGCGGTGCGTTCCAGAGCAGAAGCTGCTGGAACACAAAGCCATTGCACACTAAACTTCCCCCTTTTTGTTGGGGTGGGAAGGGGCGTTGCGGTGCATTGAAGTCCAGTGCGATCGGACGTATGGCAAAACATTGCCTGCGTTCCGGTCCAGTTCGAACGGAAAAAATATGCTGCATGCTCTTTTTTTGCGTTCGAACTGGACCGAAATACAGGCAATTGTTGTGCGTGCCAGCAGCTACTGCTCTGGAAAGCACCGCAATTGGTGTAAATGGGCCCTTAGGGATTCTAGTTCCAAAATAACTTGATGACCCAGGTTTGTATGCATGTCACATACATTTGAGGGGCTTCCAAACTTTCATGTTGTGTTTTGAATGTATTGTATACTATGGAGAGTATAACAGGTAAAGTGTGAACATCTCCAGGTAGATATGAACAACCAGAACTCCTAGGTAGGTGGGAACAGAGCCATCAACTATGGCAAAGGAAACTGCAAACAGCAAAAAAACAAAAACTTGTAAGAGTTTTAACAATTCCCTACTCAAATGTATATATTAAGCATATATGTTATGGATGGCATGGGGCCTACTGATTTTCCACTGCTTCTTTCAGATGTAATGATGTTCTTCCAGAGGGCGACTTGATCTACCCACTTACCTTCACTCCAACACAATCGGGAGACAGAAGACTGTGTGTGCAGATGCAGAGTGACAAGCTGGGGCTCATCACCAGCTTCCAGAATCTGGAGGTGTTACCCAGCAATGTTGAAGAATGTAAGTTAATTGGGGTACTGCGTGGAAGGCTTCTAAGATTGGCAAATTAACTTTGTGCCTCTTGAGGTATAGACAGAGAGACATAACCTTCCCCTTGTACAAAGCACTAGTAAGAACTTATCCTAGGCAGTTCACTTTTGCAGCAGCTCACAAGAAGGATGTTGTGGAACTTACAGGTAAAGGGCAGCTGAATTAATAAAGAGCTTGACCTACCTCTGGCATGAGAAAAGATTAATTGAACTGGATTTTTTTTGGCCTTGAAAAGAGGTGAATGAAGGGTATCTTAATCCTAAATGAAAAAAACTAAAATATTGCAGTTTACCACTAAAATATTGCAGTTAGATGTAGTGAATGCATGTTTTTCCTTTTTTTTTTGGGTGATTCTGCCAGTAGCATCCTTTCGATCCTAGAAGGACAACACTGCTGTATCAGGACAATGGAAATTGGACCTGATTACCGGGACCTTTCTATGTCCTCTTGCCCATAACACAGATGGGAATGGTCCTGTAGACCTCAGAACAATAAAACCAATAACAGTGCAGTGCAGGCAGAGAGCACAGAAAGTTATCACCTGACAAGTTTTCTGGCAGGATCAACAGGTATTTTTTGTACTTATCAAACAGATAAAATAAAACACTTTCAATGGTTTATTTATTAGACTAAAAGGGAACAAATAAGGCACATTTAATATCAGGGTTTACTTACACTTCAAGTGGGGATATGATCAATTTTTATAAATACATAAAACAGTAATTCAATATTAAATGTAATAAATACATAATAGTCTATAAAGTTAACTGGGTGCAAAGTTGTTCACTTTAGGGCCATTGCAAATGACAAATGGGTGCTATTTGTGGCTGAAGGAAAAGAGGTTATATCTCTGTATACAGAAAGGCTTCTTTACAGTAAAAGCTGTGAAAATATGAAATAGAATTCCACAGGAGCTAGTTGTAACCACCTCTGCAGATTGAATAATTGGAGGTGCTTCTAAATGCATAGGATATACCTGGCTGTTAATATCAACAAGTAATAACACTGAAGATTGTTGATCCAGGAAGTATCTTATTGCCTTAGGGGATCGGGAAGGAAGTTTTTCCCTGTTGGAGAACATTGGACGATGCTTTATAAGGGTTCTCTGCCTTCCCTTAGACCAACTGTGGGTCTAGGGTACTTTAATTAGGATGTGAAGTTTTTAATTAATGGATGTGAGGTTTTTAATTAATTAATTTATTCTTGTCTTTTGGTTGAACTGGATGTACTTAAGTCTTTTTAATGCTGACTAACTATGTTACTATGATTAATCACGTCTATCAGAAGGAGTGTTCTTTTTTCCCCAAAAAAGAAAGGATATACAACAAGGGTTTTAAAACAAAATATCAGAGAATATCTGAGAATAGATTGTGAAAATATGGGCTTGTATAGATAATGCATAATTACTAGTACAAGGAAATCTATTGAACTGTTTTGTATAGCTCAAGTCATTTCAAAATGAGCCTAAAGTCACCTAAAGTTGTATGTGAATCCCAACTTTTCTTGTAGAACCTGACAATGGCCATTCCCTTTCATGACTTTCAAGCCACCCTATTGCTTACTCTAGTGATGGGAAGACTCACTAATTAATAACGAGACCTGAGAGGAATGATCAAGCACAACCTGGATCGAGATTTCTAAATAACTTCAGCTGCCCATTTCCCGGGATCTACTAATCATTTTCCTAAACCTCTGTTTATGCATTATGTCCTTATATGCTCATTCCGAATAGCCCAGATTTGTGACAGATTGCTTTTTTAAATTTGAGAAAACAAAGTATAAATTAGGCTGAGCACTTTTAGATTGTAACCTAAAATGTATGCACATATGTACATAAGTATAATTATAAAATTGAAATTGCACCACTATAAAGATAACTCAGCAAATGCTTTTATTATTGACAGGGTCCGTCCATCACTGGGAGGTATTCAAAAAATTCGCAGAAAGCTCTAATTCTGCAGAAGACGCAGAGTCCGGCACTCCCATCAGCCTCAGCATTCACACAGAAGGTGTGGCTTATTATGGACACGACATCCCTTTTTCACTGGAAGTCTCCAATAAAAGCGAAGCACAGAAATCCCTTTATGTTTATCTTACTGCAGAATATGTTGATGAGGATGGAAATGGTAGCATACATTTCTGGCAAGAAAGCTTTGATGTGTCTCTCCAGGCAAAAAAAGGTAATTAAACAAAAACCTGCATGACATTGTCATAAGCTATACCTGACTATTGGTACAGTATGAAAATATCATTGTGAAACCTGTCAAAGTAGTTAAAAAAGAACTCAAGGAAAATCAAAAATGTACCTTTGCAATGGGGCTACCCCTGCACTGCAAGGGTTAAGTGCATGTTTTGTCTAAGGGGCTCAAATAAGATAGATGTACTTGCCTAATCCTCTCTCCCCTTCTGCTCCTGATTTTGGAATGTCTCTTGATGTCCTCACATCTAATGCAGGCCAATGGTCCTTATTTAGATGTGATGACATCAGCAGTCCTTAGATTTCTGGAGCCAGGGGAGAAGGGGCTGTGGGGATTGGTCTAGCAGCCTGGAGGGAGCCCGCTGGACCAAGGATCAGGTGAGTAGCTTTATTTGAGCCCCCTAGACAAAACAAGCACCTAACCCTTGCAGTGTATGGTAGCTCCATTGCAAGGGTACGTTTTTGATTTGTCTGGAGTTTTTCTTTAAAGCAGAACTTTTTTTTTTAGATTTGGTTAGAGGGTTTTAGTTAGAGGTGCACCGAAATGGAAATTTTAAAACAGAAACGAAACCAAAGTAAAAACAAAATTGTAGGCTGAGCCAGCGGTGCAGGGAGGAGAGCTCAGCCTCCTGTGACAGTGCGGGCTGTCTCCGCCCACACATTGCTCTGCCGGACTGTGACAGGAGGGTGAGCGGTGTATGAGGAGAGACGACGGCCAGTCACAGCGCTCTCCTCCCGCAGCGCTCGGCCGGCTGTCACAGTTTCTCTCCTCCCTGCTGGGACACAAAGCAGCGCCCAGCGGGGAGGAGAGAAAGCAGGGATGCGCTGATGTATCGGCAGGAAAATGGCACTTTCTGAGGAGAGGGAAATCCCTGTAGGTCAGCAGGGTAACTAGAACTAGTGTCCACATTGGAAGATTTCCCATTTAGTCCTGTTCTGCTGACAACCTAAAATTTGGGATTTTCTTCACTTTCTGTGATAATAGTCACCAGGACAAATCGAGAAGGCGGATCTCCCTAATAAGGACACAGACAACAATATAAACCTGTTCTAGGGTTCTAATCTCTCTCTCTACTCTACCCAAAACGATAAAAAAAAGGTGAGCACCACAGTAATTGTTGTTGAGTTTAGAATTGTAAATTTATTAGTCAGAGTAACACAAGATGTTCCAGCAATGCGTTATGGGGGTTGCTTAAGTCCCTCTTTAGCAGGGCTTTAAAACCTGCATAAGACTAGGAAGCATGGCTTTTAAAAAAGGGGTTCATGGATATATTATTCTGTGTGATATAGAAATGCTGCAGCAGTCAAACAGTGTGATAACATGGATGTCTGTTTACTGCAAGGACTGATAAATGAAAGCTAACCTCAACCATATGCTAAACCTTGGCTAATTTGACACCCCGTTCCCCTGCCCCTCATTCTGAAAGCCTCTTACAGACATAAGGCAGTGCTCACAAGATCTTTGGATGGTCTTGGAGCAGCCTTAATTGTTCAATACATTGGCAATTTTTTCTTTCTACTTAGTAGTGCTACACAACTGCTGTGCTTCACTGCTCTTTATTGTCACTGCAATCAGAACTAAGCCCTTAACAGTCATTAAGCAAGGAGGCAAATCACATTCCCCAATATACAGATATCCAATAGAAGTGATTTAAAGTACACCTATCGTGAGAGAACTATTTGAGCTGCCATTTTTGAAGTTCTGCAAATGCTAGATGTCTTCTGTCTAAACTCAGGAGTTAAATCTTAAAAATGCATTTCAAGTACCTTAACTATTAATAAAAATGTATATTATTTGTGTATCACTTGGCTGTAGATCCTCAAATCATTTCTGAATTGGTGCTGACACTGTCATTCCTTCTGGAGGGTGGCTACTTTTGTTCCCCATGGTCCCTGTGTGTGTGTTGTAAAGTGGTCACCGCTCCAAGCTTACTCCTGTGATGGGCTAAAATCTTATGTTTAGTTTACTAATTTGCATTGAAGGTATAGTCTATCACAGGAGAGAGCTAGTCTAACAGACAACCTTATTTATCTTCAAAGAATTTCTTTACAGCTGGCAACCAATTATGATCATGCTCTGAATATAAATATATATACAGTTGGAATTGTCTTTGCCTGCCAACAATTTAACATGCTACATTTCATTGATTTGTGAATTGAACACAGTTATAGGCTAGGTAGCAGCTCTTCTTGATTTAACGATTATTTTCTTCCTTCTGATCCAACCACATTGAGTATGTATATTATTTTCTTCCATCAGGCCATCAAATTCAAACTCAGATTCCTCTACAACAGTATGCAGTTTCCCCAGTGGAAAGCAGCGTGGTGCGACTTACTGGTCTTGTAAAAGATATTACCAGCACATATTGTTTAAGCAGGAAGGTGATTCTGCATAAACCCCAGATTGTGATCAAGGTAACCATCAGCAATAAAATTGAACCTCTACCCACTATATATCATGCAGCTCTGCATGCTGATATGAAATAATCTTACATTCAGTAATTAAACATTTTATACTTACAATTACTATTTTCCCACTTCCTGGTCGGGTGAGGCACTGGTGATGTAATCCTGGCCTCACTGATACATCATGGGAAGGCTACATCACCGTTGCCTTCCTTGGAACTCTCATCTATAACCTGCAAAATCTCGTGAGATCTCGCGGTAAAGTCATTTTTCCCTCTCAGATGATGTGCGCTGTCACATGTGCCAGAAGGCAGATCCAGAGTTCCAGGAAGTAAAGGGAAATTGATTCATCTGACTTCAGTGAAAATGGCCACTATGAGAAGATTGGGGGGAAAAAAATAATAAAACTCCTGCAATTGTCTATAAGTATCTGTTTGTAGATTGTTTGGAACTTCAGACTATTATTTGGATGGATCTGGCAAAGTTTTATTGGGACAGCTTGGGAAGATCCCTGATGACCACATGGGAAATGAGGAAAGCCACATCAGAGGGGACAATAAAGCATTAAATGCACTTTTTTTATGAGTGAGGGCCCATTCACACCACATCCAGATCATCTCCAGACCATATCAGACTGTTTCTGGACCCAAAATGCATCCTAATGTATCCCTATGCTATTTCTGGCCTCTGTTCACATCAGCGCAGTCTGTTCCATACCAGACCAGAAAAATACTGCATGTCTCATTTTCTCTGGTCTGGAATGCACTGGAACATATGAAAAGGCACCAAAAACGCATACAAATGCACTGGGACGCACCTAAAAGCCCCCCAAAAAAATCTCCGTAACGCAGCTAAATCGTGGTAAAATTGCTGCAAAACACAATGCACTGCGTTCCAGATCTGGTCCGGAAGATGGTGTGAACCTGCCCTAAGAGGAACGTTCCGCTATCTGGAACCCTGCTGGGGAAATTCTCTTCACCTTCTGTGTGACCACCACAGGGATATCAACCCAGGAAAATTATTTTGAAGGTGATAATGGTGGACATGTTTTTTTTCAAATTGTTCATGTTAAAAAAGCTTTGACCTTTTTTTAACTTAATTATAATGTAATACATAGAAACAAATAAACACATTTGTATTGCTTTAAATTGAGGGCTGGTGCAGACTTGGGCAATCCCGGGACGTGTGTCCCGGGACTGCGTGAATGTGAGTACTTAACCCTTGCAGTGTGGGGGTGGCCCCACTCAAGGGTAAGTTCTTTCCTTGCCCGGAGATGGGCTTTTAGTTAGGCTAGCTGCTCTCATGCCCCAAAGCATGCCCAAAAGCAAAGCACCGCAAAAGAAAAGATACCTTCCTTTGTCCATCATTTTTCATGGTACCGAAGGCTTAAAAGAGCATTTAAACCTTGCAGTGTGGGAGAGCCCCACTTCAAGGGAGGATATTTCTTTTCCCCAGAGTTCAGCTTTAAAGCCTAAGTCCAGTCAAAGTCTTGTCTTCTATGTATCTGATGAGAACCCCAGAGTCTCTTTGACGAGCAGCCTCTCCAAAAGCTGTGGATATTTACAAGAAAGACTACTCCTGGAGGATTGTGTGATGGTAATCATTAGCGCCAAGAGTTAAATCAAATTTTTTTTCTGCTTTATATATTCCTATTGGGGAAATTTCCCCTCACTTCATATCGGAACAGACATTTTTTGTATCTCTCTCTACTGGAGACAAAAGACTTATTTTCAGAAGGAGGAAGGTTTAGACCTTCTAATCTATGTTTGTATTGCTGCCCGTGTTTTTCTGCCCTGGTGAGAACTGCACCCCCTATTTATTATATGGGAGAGTCACAGGAACAAGGATTAAGGCAAAATCTCCCAATGGAGTAACACCAGATTGGGATAGAGCAGAGAAGGTTAAAGCCTCTTTTAGATTTGTATTGCTCTTTGTTTGTTATATACATTTTTATCACTTTTACAGATGCCTGAGGAAGCACCTCAATACAAGCCCATAACAGCAGTAATCACAATCACAAATCCCCTTGAGGAGGAACTAGAGAACTGCACTGTGACAGTATCTGGAGAAGGCCTTATACACAAAGAAAGATCCTACAAGTGAGTATTCGTGGAGTATTCTACATATAGAAAAAAATCAAAGGCACTTTCAAAAAGCATACTACAAGACAATCTGTCTCATTGTGTAATAATATTGCATTCAGGCAGATGATGATTTGGGCCAACACAACTCGAAACTGAATGGAGGTCAGTGGTTTGAGCAACCCATCAGTTTTCATGGCTCTCTTAGACTCTAGTGATAAGATTCTCTACAGTTCAATTCCCCAGCTATGTGATTTGCATTATTACAACTTCATTAGGGGACAGTAGCACCATCATTTGCCTTTGCAATGGCCATAAAAGTTGAAACATAACAGAACGGTACTGTAGGTTGGCATCTGGACCAGTGCGGTCAAATAGGGTGCAAGAGAATTCTTAGACCTGTGTAAGCTCTAAGTTGCAACTGGGAGCTTACACAGAACTTAATTTTCCTACTGCAAGATGCTGAATCATATACAAGGGAGGATGATTATGTTCTACTGGGCAACGTGGGGAAGGTAAGGTGGAACGAGACCCACCAATTTAATGGTCTCCCAAACCAGTTACTCGTAAGGCATGCCAACTGTCAAGATTGCCATTGTGCTTGACCCTTGAGCCCTCAAATGGCTGGTGTCATAGCTGATCATATGCGCAGCACCATGGCAACTGTAAGCCAAATAGGGGCTATGTTGGTGCCTTCCTAGGGTGTAAAAGATAAGAGGTTGGAGTTCCCTTCAGGGGCAAAGCAAGGTTCACTTTAATGCGTGATACCTTATGTGACAGAATCACAGCTGTCGTATGTTGAAACTAAATATACAGGCTCATTTAATAAAAGACTATAAAATGCTGATTGAAATATGCATTTCCTGCAGAAACCAGTATCATAATTAATCTTGCTCGGTTATGACCCCCAACACCAACAGCTGACACCAAGATCATGCTTAAGAAATAATTCTGGTTGATATGCCAATATTTGTTACTTTATTAATAACATGAAAGTAAAGGTGAGTTAAAGTAGAACTAAAACCAGAACTTTTTGTTTGCCATTTGTGTCCCATTGGGGATATTTGTGATAGTCGCAACAGGAATGAGAAAAATCCCTCCAACTAGAGGGTAATCCCTGGTGGTCACCAGGGTCGCTAGAACTAGGGTCCCCATTGGAACATTTTCCATCAATTTCTGTTCTGATGACAACTCCAAATTTCTTTCACTTTCAGTGCAACTCTCCCAGTCTGTTATTACAGGAGACTAATATCAAGACTCAACCACTAATGTTAGCTATAATACTGTAAATACATTTCTTAATGACTAATGGATAAAATGTTTAAATGTATGACCAGAATTCAGATTAAACACAGCACACATTGAGTTAAATCTTTCATCTTCATTGCAGATGTGATAACATTGATCCAGGAAGTGAACGAAGTTGCAGTACCATCTTTTCTCCAACTCATACAGGTCTGCTGAAATTTCGCACGAAATTCAGCTGCAGGCAGTTCAAAGAAGTCACAGGCTGCCACTGTGTGGATGTCCAGCCGTACAGAAAATTCTTCACCAAGAGAACGGGAAAAGCAATTTAGTCAGAAGACAAGCAAGCCCCACAGAAACCTCTTTTGGACCTCTACCAGGTTTTCACTACTGGCGAAGCCTTTATTGGGGAGATTTTTCTTTCGCTTCCTGCCCTAGTGGCATCAGTCTTTGAGGTGGGAAGTGAGGAAAATCGTTGGAAATATGGAAATAACACAAATCTGAATCATTCTAAACCTTCTACTACTTTACTAGTATTGTTTTGTCTGTTTCTCTGCTGGAAAGATTTCACTTCACCTCCTGTCCGTAGTGGCAATAGTCACCAAGACCTGAACTGAAGAGAACTCTCTCCAGTGGGGATAGCAATAAAAATGCTGACAAATTCAAATTCACCCCTGATTCAAGAGATTTAAATAGATAATTGGATACATGTTTTTTCTTAACTTGGTTCAGTACTTTAAAGCCAACTCCTGCCAAAACTTTATTTTTTTACATTTGGATAGACTTGGGAAGATAATTCATCCTTTACGACATTCACACTTCAATTACTGCAGGTGATGTAAATTATAGGGGATGTGTTTTTAATACAGTTTTTGCAATCTCTCACATCATGGTGCTACTAAAAAACCTGTGGTTACTTGGAAGAGTATAGTATAATTTTAGCGAGAAAATATTTAGATTTTTTTTTATTGCATGGTTTACCTTAAAGTATTTTTGACATGACTATTAGATTTTATATAAATGCTTTTTTAGCTTGTTATTGTATTAATAATAGAGCTTTACAGACTATTCACTAGCAGATTGGCTACTACAATGACTAATGTCTAACAATTAATGAGATAAGATATGGGTCACAGAGGCAGTGCATTGTTGTCCAACTCATAGAATGGAAGATGTAGCAAAAGTAATGAGATGTGATTAGTGGGGGCTTGGTGCAAACCCAGTTAATTCAAGTCTTCATAAAACAGTCCCTTACTCCCATCAGCCCAGTTAGTTACGGCCTGGGCATTCTCCACTCCACAGCTAAATATTAAGGGTCAGAGAATGCACATTGCAACTGATTGGGCCCGGAAGGGGGGGGGGGGGGCGGTTTTGAGGGGGCTTAGATGCACTTTAAAGTTTATATGACCCCCATACATCACTAGTGATGATAAAATATAGCTGCTCTAATGTACATATATACAGTACTTGGAAATTATATATAGACATTGTTTTCCAAATGTTAACACCTCTTGGTGACGTTTACATTTATAAATCTAAGAAAAAACGTTTCTAAGACTAATAACTAAAACTTAGTAGCAGACAGCTATAGGTAAATGCAGTTGGCTTCAACATTCCTCTAGAGCACTACAGGAGCCACAAAACACCAGTGGTGCTCTTTTAGGTCTTGTAGACACCTGTCAGGTTTTTCAGGTGGATCTGATCGGAAGCCTAGTGTTAAGGTCCCCACACACCTTACAATAATCGTACGATAATCGCGGGAAATCCCGCGATCGTACGATTATCGTAAGGTGTGTGGAAGCCGTGCGACCTCTACTACTGTAAGGTCGCACGACTTTAAACTTACGGACATGTTCGAAAACCCGCCGAGCATCGTACGATGTTCGGCGGGTTTGTGGCATGTCCGTACGATAACAGCCGTACGAGCCGGTGTGCGCAAGCGCACACTGCCCGTTCGGCATTGCGGTCATCGGAAGCCCGCCCCTCAGGGGGCGTGGCTTGCGATCATCGCAAGTACGATCTGCCTATGCAAGATAGGCAGATCATACGTTTTTTTAAGTACCTTACAACCATCGCAAGACAAAAGTCTTGCGATGGTTGTAAGGTGTGTGCCCAGCCTACGTTTGTGGGCAGCCGGATCTAAATGGACATGCCTCCTATAACATCTGGTTAACCCCGATTCCATTCAGGTACAGGAGGCCAAATGGAGCAGAGTTCCACTTTGGTGGACATGACTGTGGCAGATCGGAGGCGATCTGATGTAAATGGACACATGTCTGTTTACATCCGACTTCCCATAGACCAACATGGGTTCGGTAATATCACTTTTTTTTCCTCCATTGCAAGATGGAAGAGAAAACTGGACGATCAGCAGGGGATCTTGCACGGATCCCCTGCTGATTGGAACTGAAGGCACCCATGTAAAAGGGGCTTTACAACGCTTTTTGCCAGCTTCCAGCAGCTTTGTTGAATGTTTTAAAGCACCCTTAAGATCCAGTCTGAGGAGGTTAAATACAAGTCTTAATGGGAGTGCTGTCTGTCATGTTAAACAAGTTGCTAGCAAGCTTCAATAAGCTTTAGCTTGTTAAAAGTCTTCTAGCAACTTGATCAAAGAGACAAAAAAAATCCTCAGTGTATGGTCAGCTTTAGCAGCATTTATTTACCTTCCCTGCACTCCCCCACTGCCCGAAAGTCCTGTATACATTTTTACATTATGTGCTTTCATGTGTGATAGGAGGTGGGACATACAAGCCTGATCATTGTCCACTCAGGCCCGAGTACCACATTGCGGGGTGACAGAGGAAGTGTCTTGTTTTCCCCATAGCTGAGATACTAGTGGAGTAGCAATTGGAAGGTAAGTTCAAGCCATTAGCCTTTTGAAACATTAAAAGAGAACTATGGGGTTAGGGCTCTTCCCCATAGTTCTCCTAAGGGTAACGGGAGGACACAAACTAGCGTCCTCCCGTCACACAAAGCTCAGTATACCGCAAGCTATAGCTCGCGGTACACTGAGACGCGCAGCTGAAACGGATCCCAACAATTAAGTCTGGATCCGCCCAGCTGCGTGAGTGACAGCTGGTTCTGTCTGTCTATCTAGAGGCAGAGCCAGCTGTACCCGCCCCGTCCCCCGTCCGTTCCGCCAGTCAGAGCTGGAGGATTGGAGCAGGGAGGGGGGAATCCAGTCCCTCCCCTGTCACGGCTCTCTGCAGTGACAGGATCGAGAAGTGAGCGAGCGCCGGTATGTGTTCGCTCACTTCCCGATCTATAGAGCCGACCTGTGACAGTCTCATTGTCACAGGTCGGCTAGAACTATGAGGATGAGTGAAAATCACTCACCTCATAGTTCTCCTTTAAGGGCTCGTTCACACCATAGTGTTGTGCTCAAACCTACAGGGTCCATGGGTTTAGCGCTCACTAATGTACTGCACCACATGCTAGGTGTGCTGGTGCATTGTCATTTGTTTGATTTGCACATCAACACAGCTCCAGGCAGGTGTGCGTTGCAGCAATATCATGGATTGCGATAAAAAAAAAAAGTGCATGCATCAAATGAATGACAGCACACCGAACATGTGGTGCAGTGTGCTTAACGCATGGGTACTGTGCCTTTAACACAATGCTATAGTGTGAACCGGTTAAACTTAAAAGCTCTACTAAAAGTAGGAAGTGAACCATATGGCCCATTACTTACAATCTGTAGATAGCATTCCTTTGTGCACCCCCCTGATCTGGGATGAATGTTGCTACTAGGGGCTCCACTTCTCTGCCTTTGTGACATAATGTGCATCCACTATCTCATTACCCTGTAATAGGAAAGGTAGTAGAGTGCTGTGATTGGCTATTAGATTACAGCAGGCAGCTTGCAGTTCTTCTTTCGCCTTTGAGAAAAGGTGCTACAAACCAGGAATAGCACTGCACAGTCACCTGTGTTTTTTATGATACTGTGCCTCAAAATCAATCAACGTAATTAAGCTTCCTTTGTTTCATAAAAATAAAGCTTTGAACTAAACTGAATCATTCTTTGGCTTCCGCTACAGCTTTTGATGTCGAAGATACTTTGCATTTCCTCTCCTATGAGCAAACCGCATCCTACAGATGTTCTTTAGGGTGGAGGCCTTTAAAAGCCTGAATGATTAACTTTGGTGGATGGCAAATTAGGTAATTAGATGAGTAATGGGAGAGTTTACAGAATAAATGGTGGCAGTGGTGAGATGAAAATAAAAAAGTCAAAAGCTTAAAAAATAAATATATTTTTATTTGATATAACATAAACCAATGTTAGCTGCTGCATAGATGCATTGCAAGCCCAATAAACATATTTGATATAGTTGTCCAACATGGCTGCCATATCTTACAACGTTGCAGCCTAAAGAATGCAGACTGCACTTTAATCAAGATCCTAACCAATGCCCAGATCTATTTATGAACAATCTGCAAAGCCAAAACTTTTGTCCTGTGCAAATAGGAGGTAAAAATGAATGTTTTATCTTTCCAGATGAAATGTTCTCAGGAAAATACCACAATATGGCCTCTAGATGGAGCTGAAGCACAGGAAAGTGTTTCTTTCCTCTGTTCCTTAGCTCCATCTAGTGGCCAGAATATCGTATTACATTACATTTGACCTGAAAAGAAAATATAAGAATGTTTGTTTTTGCCTCTATTCACACAGAGTAAATGTCCATGCAGATTTGCAGGGCGAATGGCTCTGCAAATTGTTTATAAACAGAATCCATTGATAAGTCTTTGAACATTGGCCACAGCTTAAACATATGCAGTCCTGAATACATAAACCTGCATGGATACAAATAAATAGGATGTCATTGCTGTCCTGGAAGTCAAGCCGATCCCCTTGCTTTAATGCTTTCTGAGTCAATGACCTGGAACAATTATGCAGATTATCGAAACTCAATTGAAATTTCATATAAGCTTCAACATGCAGGGGCGTCCCGAGGGCGGGTGTCGTCCGGAGCGGTTACTGGGTGACACCCCGACGTGATGTTACCACGCGTGTGCGTGATGACGTCATTGCACTTGCGTGACGGTCTTATTGATACCTGCCTGCTGCCATCTTGGTGATGGATGCCGGCAGAGAGAGGGGGGGACGTTCACCTGGAGAGATGAGGTATGCCGCCGGGTCCCCTCCTCCCTGCGAAACGGTCGGGCTCTCGGTCCATGACCGAGTGCCCAAATTTTCAGAGGGGGCGACACCAAAAATGACAGTCATTTTGGTGTCACCCCTCCAATGGTGTCACCCGGTTGCGGGCCGCACCCTCTTAGTGACGCCACTGTTAACATGTTACTGTAATTGAAAAAAGTAATTTTCAATCCTATTAAGGGCCTGTTCAATGACAGGCACAATGCTGATCCAGATGCATCGCAGTGCTTACCTTTTTTTTTTTTTTAGAACTTTATTGAACTGTGACATTTCATGAAGTTCAATTAGCACAGGGCAGTGCAATGCAGTTGTGCTTGCCGGTGGATGCATGCTGTACTTGGTGGTGTGAACTGTGTCCACTGAAACAAAGGCAAATTGCCTTGCTGTGCATTGGAGCTGCGCTGGAAAAGTGGCCTGTGCAGCTTCAACATTTCTAGTGTAAATGGTCCCTTACTTTGCAGCTTTTACTCATTTTTGTCTAGAAAGAAGAATAAAGAAGAAATATTTCACCCGCTCCTTGATCCCACCTGGCTGCTAGACCAGTCCATGCAGCCTCTTCTGCCCTGGGCTCCAGTGGTCTGAAGTCCTGTGAGTCATTATGTCTAATTCAATTAGTTATGAGTACACCAAGTGACATAACACAACCAGAGCCCAAGTTAAAAGAGGTGAGCGGTCTCTGTCCTAGATTTGATGTTCGGGTAAGTATTTCTTCTTAAATGGGTCCCCTAGACAAAAATGAGCAGGTACCCTTGCAGTGCATGGGGTAGCCCCACTGCAAGGGTTAACATTTAAAATTCCTGGAGATCTGCTTTAATGAAGCCTTAGAGCCAAATTGAAGTTTATCTTTTAGTTTAGAATTGCATAGGAAAGCATTGCCCTCTAGGTCTTTAATTTTGTGCCCAATTCAGCTCCAGTGGCAGTACAAAGTTCATAGCTAAAGCAGAACGATGCAGAGAGGACCACTAAGCCCTGTGTAAGAGGAGTCGTCTCCCACCCACCAACTGCCCAATTGATACCAATGTTGGGGGGGGTGTTGGTAGGTCTAACCCCAACATTGGTATCAATTGGCGATGGGTGGATCAGAACTACCTCTGCACAGAAGTTAGGTCTACCAAACCTTGAGCTTTGCCGATTGCAGGGGCACTGGTCTGACTCATTGAGGGGCATGTCAGACGGCTGCAGGGAGACCACTAATCAGTGGTCCTCTGCAGTATGCTCCCATTTCTAAGAACCTTGTGCTGCCACTGGGGCTGAACTGGACACAAAATAAAAGCAAGGCATATGCACAACAATGTTTTCCTGCAAATTTTTCTTAAATATACACACAAAAAAATATGAAACTTCCATTGGGCCATTATTACCCACTAAGCTCTGCCCACCACTAGATTTGAAGTATCTATATATACAGTTGATCCACCCAAAACTTCTGCATATTTTCTGCTGCTGTGTTCCCAGTACTGTACAAGCAAAGCAAAATTCCAACCCGGAAGAGACTCTTTCACAAAGGCAGCATAAATGAACGAGGAGGAAGTCAGGTACAGAGATTACACATCAATTCAAGCTGCTGGCACCTACCCAAAACCACAAAATGGGTTTTGGGTGGGCTAACCTTAGTCAATAAAAGGAAAACATGTCTGCTGTACAGAAGAGTCGTTTATGTGCCCTGGGAAAGATTTTTGAATATCGGACTCTTGGCATCCACTGATTTGGAGTAAGAAGACGTTCTTCCATCAGAGAGCATTCTGGGTTAGGTTTTTAACTTTGTTCATGTTGTGGTCAATGGCATTGTTGAGAAACGGCACCCAACTGGTTTCACTGTCGGGACATACATGGCTTGACCTGAAAACAAACAATAGATAAAAAACATGAATTAATAGATGCAAACTTGGAATTTCAATCATTTTGTTTGCTGAATTATTATGAAAAGAAATTTACAAACTACATAGATTTGGTTCCTGCCCCTGAGAAACTTCCAATCCCATCCTGCAGGTCAAACAACCAAATATATAGGGCTACAAAACCAGTAGGGTTAAACAATTTGCATGACTTGAGACCCTGGGACAAAATTAAAGCACAAAGTAAACTCAAGCAGCCACTGGGAGAACATAGGGACTTATAGTGGCCCTGCACTGCAAGGCCATAGCAGTGATAGCTATTAAGCCACTCTCTTCCCAACGTTTCATCAGTAGAAGCTAACAGATGATTTCCAGGAAAGCTGATACATACATGGGAACTGTTTTCCCTGCCAAAGAACTTTAACACTGTACCGCCAGTTTTGGGATCTAGGCATTCCTGTCAGATCCTCAAGCTTGGTTACCTCCCTGCCCACACACTGTGAATGAATAATAAAGGAGTAGCACCAGACAGATGAAGTCATCTCTATGTTGTCTCCTTTCGTCAGCATTTTCTGTATCAGCATATGTGCTTGCAGCAGACCTGTACTAGCACGAAGCACAAACCTGTCCAATCAGAGTCTGCCACATAGCGTTTGATAACAAGACATACAGATGCTTACACTAGCTGCATTTCAAAATACAATACATAACAATTATTCAATCAATACACGGCTGCATTAATTGGCTCTTTCTAGGTCTGTCTAGACAGTGGTTCTCAACCTGTGTAACCTCAGGACCGACATTTGTCCTTGGTTTTAAGTCGTGACCCAAGTGACACTGCAATGGAATGCACGGCATTGTGGTACCGCCTGTTCCAATGCGGGCGATCGAACTGTGGGTGGGAGGTGCATTTGTGGTGCCATTCAAATTAATGGCAATGTAACGCAGCTCCCACACCAGAATGCACGGTTGGAGCAATTGCGTGGTACCGTGCGATTACCGCACTGCAGTAGTGTGAACACTGACAGTCACGCACAACCACAGACATACACACACCAAAAACAATTTTAATAGGTTTTCTTTTTTTTTTAAGATCAACCCAGTCTCCCTATATTACAAGACCTGGAGTGGATCCTCAGCCTGAGGTCCGGTGTGGGTTGCTGTGCTGTGACGAAGCTCCATCCATATGTGCATTGCTTGTACTGCCCCCTTACGTGTCCTGTAGAGGTGTGACGTCACTCCGGTCGGGGCACCTCTACAGGACACATGAGGGAGCTGTAAACAATGCACGTATAAATAGAGCTCCCATCCCACCCCAAGCTGACACTGGGCAGCATATTTTGAATGGCTGCTTGGCGTGAGAACTGACAGTGCTTTGCTAGGGGGAGGCGGAGGAGCCTCTCACCTAGAAAAGTGGAAGGCATGCGGTGACCCACTGAATACAGGGTCGCAACCCACTTTTGGGTCACGACTCACCAGTTGAGAACCAAGGGTCTAGAGTACAGCTATATGTAATTCAGGGCCAAATCACAACATGCAAGTCTATTGTGGTGCATTTAAAATCACACCTGCAGCATTTTAGCAACACATTGCACCACAAAGTTAAGGGTTTTGGACTGGATAGGTAAAAATGTGAGCAATGTATGGCTTCCTGCACAGTAAAAGCACATTGTGAACCCTGTGTAGATATTAGCATGGCAGTGGGGATAGGGATTATCTGGATGGGCACCTTGTCAGCAGTGTATGGGTTTCTACACAACTGTGCTTGCAGGACTTAGCTGGGCCTATCCTTTTAAGCAGTTTCTGCTTAAAAAGGATAGGCCCAACCTTTCTGCAGTCCAGTACTCAACACCTTTTCATATTTTTGCCAAATGCTTGTAAATGAAAATTTCTGCTGTATCATAGGAGATAATCTTCCTTCACCTTGTGCTTGTCTACTTCTCTATGACATGAATTGTGGGAACACACTCAAAAATTAGGTCTGCCTCAGAACAATACTTAGCCATGAGGGCGGCAGCATGGTCGGATATTGAAAAGTAAAAACGTGCACGTCCGATTAGACAGCACACAGGTCTCTGAATCAAGGTCAGGTGCATTGGCAGTCATGCGGGTCACGTTTTTGCATTGTGGGCATTAACATAATCAAAGCCAACATTTACTTGCCTGGAGTTTCTGCTGCCATCAGCACCAGACTGCACTGTCCACCATGTCCTCAGGATCCCATGTAAGCTTTTTTTTTTTTCCAACACTGTGGGATCCCCTACCCTGCCTCCTAATGGCTCAGTATGTCTCCGAAACCTTTAGGTCCCTTTTAAGACAGAGTACGTGTGGGTGGGTCAAGCAATGAAAAATCCACAAACCTTGTGATCTCCAGCACTTTCTTCAGCACAGAGGACAACTTTGCAGCCTATAGTATGATACAGGAAAAACAATTAAGATAGTCAAATATAAGATTTCAAATGAAGGTAACTACACTGAAGAAAATAGGCAAGAAAGAGGCAATAAGTACAGAAAGTCTCAAATAAAACTGGCTGATCTATAAATCCTGACGTACGACATTGATACACATCAAGAAAAATCCAGCAGTATAGACAGGCTTGATGGCAAACAGAAGAAATTAAAGAAACATGGGTTGCCTGACAAAGGTGCTGTTGAAGGGTACAAAGGAGAGAAGGGATGAGTTACAAAATCATGAGTAGAATACAAAATGGAATGTGAGGAAGCCAAACTCCAGCCAATGTTTGTTTACCAAATTTTGGACAGTGGGAAAAGGTTGAAATCTCAGTTGGGATTTATAAATTCTGTGTCCCTATTGCAGAGATTTCTCCTCACTTCCTGTTCTGTCCGACATCGGTGAGGAAGAAAGAGTAGATCCCAAAAAGTTTTTGTTACCCCTCTCCCTGTTGGGAAGGTTTCTCCTCAAATCCTGTTCTGCCCGACACCCATCAACTAGACAGGAACAGCTGGAAAAACTACCAACATAAAGTAACCAAAGCTCCAACGCTTTCCTCGAAAAAGTTTTAATTGGTTTGGCTTTAAATGGTTAATCCATCAAAAAGTGATATTTTAGGTACAAATGTAGCCTGGTGGGCCAAGTCAGCCTCGGGCTTCTCATATGTTTGGGTTACTCTAACAAGAGATCTCCCTATTAAATTTGATGACTGCTCCTGTCCATCTAGGATCATTGGGTGTAACCACCCAACTTTCTGTGTTCCAGGCGTGCTGACCCAGGAACTCAAGAACACATAGTCCACCAACAGAGTCCTCAAGAGATATGACACTGTCAGGCGGTTTAACTCTCCAGCATCTACCAAATGTTGTAATATCAGTTTTGGATGGACTGACCCTTTAAGCACACAAGAGTATATCTTATAAGCAGACAGCCAAATGATGAACAGGAGGCAGCAGTGAGGCCAATGCATTTCAAAGGATTTGAAATTAGAAGAAACGTACATTAAGGCGAACAGCTGCTTGATTCATTGGAGGGTACATACTCAGAGCCAATTCATCCACACTGTTAAAATAAATATATTACAAATAATTAATACAACAACAAAAATCCATCAGGCAATTATATGTGTTTTAGAGTAGACCTAAAATCAAAAAGTTTAGATTAACTATCGAGAAATATTGCAGAAACCTGAAAAATTTATTTTTATCTTGAATTCCTCCTGAAAAATATCAGTGTACTATGTTTAACTAAGCCTTCCTGTGCCATCAGCCTCATATCTGTATAAATGCCGTGTGAGATCCAAGTCATTGCTGCCTATAAGTGCTAGTGTCAGGAGATTTTGTGCGAGGTTAAAAGAGAACTATGGGGTCAGTGTTTTTCCCCATAGTTCTCCTTAGGATAACGGCAGGACACAAACTAGCGTCCTCCCGTTACCCTAAGCTCAGTATACCGCGAGCTACAGTATACTGAGACGCCGCAGCCGGAGCGGATCCCGACGTAGATCTACTGAGTCCGACCTGTGACAGTCTCATTGTCACAGGTCGGCTAGAACTATGAGGTGAGTGAAAAGCACTCAGTTATTCACAAAAAAAGGGTGAAGAATCTGGAGAACGCAGGAGTGAACACTGTAGGGCAAAATAGCCGATTTGGAAAAAGTCTCCAATTCAACTCACTTTCTATTTCAGCTTTCTCTAAACTCTTCACCATTTAGTGAATAACCCTGTTGGTGATGTCACTACTGCACTGCTCACTGTTCTATTTACTGGAGAGGAAGCTGAACCCAAGGAGCTGCAGTGCATCCATCTCCCTGCATCTACTTTATTCATTCTGTGGATCATTATCTTCTGCACCTTTGCTTTTGCTTCTTGAATATTCCCTGACCAGCCATCAGATACACAGGTCATTAGAGGGGCAGCTCTGGTATGTGAAAGCAGAGTCCTGTCACTACCAAGATGATGCCTTTACACAAAGACATACTACAGAGCAGAACATAAATCAGTAATGGGGAAAAGATCAGCTGCAGGAAGACCAGAGTCAATACACGTAACTGCGGTCCCGGGTTTCGGCACCAAAAAATAAATAAATACACGTAACTGGTATTTTTCCCTCGGATTGACTTTTGTGGGCACAGCTTCCACATTTCATGTTCTCTTTAAGACATGAGCTGGCATGACGACAGGAGTGGCCATATTGCCAACAATAAAGAACAGGCACAGAAAAATGCCATAAGTCGTTTAAGATGTGACTATCATAGGAATTATTTATTGATTGTGAGAAAATATAGGCTGAAAGATCTCTTTGCAAGGTGTGTGGGTATCTTGTAAACACATGGGGATTTTCATTACCAATAATATAATAAAAGTGCACACAGCTTATACCTGGGGCTCACTTCCTGTGTAATATCGGCCAAGTCGTCCAGCTGTGCCACTTGATCTGCCGTCTCCACCTTCCCATGAGTCTTTAGGGCTCCCAGAACCTTCTTCAGACAGGCTTTAGAGGCCTTCATAAGGCCCAAGCATGGAGCAATAAGCCTGTGGTCTGCCTCGGACCAGTAAGTATCCTGATTTCCACGAGCACCCATTTCATCATCCTCGAGGACATCACTGAAGGGGTCCTCACCGCCTGCCAGAGCCTGTCACATTGCAGTGTTTTAGGTATTATTTGCAGAGCAGAAAAAGCAATAATTACAGAATCCCACAATGTTTTTTTTCCACATGACAGGGTAACATACCCAAACATACCCAAAAATATATATATCAAAAAGTTCCATAGCTTAAGCTACAATTTACCTACACAAAATAACGAGTAAGAGCAGTAACTTATCCCTTATTAATGGCTCTGGTCAAAGTTTCAATCAGGCAAAGCTAACAAACAGGCAGGCAGCTGTGGATGTGCCATCTCTTCAACTAACCCACAATGTCATGTATTAAACTTTTATTCACATATGAAAAACTACACAGAAAAAAGTAGTTAGAAAATGTAAACTTTCATAAATAAAAGTGAACCAAAATTATAGCCTCCCTTTAAAAAAATTCTAATCATTTAAAGGATGTTGTGTGTGCCTTCCATAGGAATGTATGGGGCATGGTTCATATTCTGTTGGATAGCTGGAAGCCACCATGAGTATGGATAATCCATATGAATGGGCCGTGGCACATACACACTAGAACCTAAGCCAGTTTTACTTGCAACAGCTGTGCTATTCCTGGCTGGGCTGCACAGTGATCTGGCGGCAGGCAAGAAGGCAATTGTTTCAACATAAGGCCTTTTTTTGAGGTGGGTGATAGTGATCGGGTGTAAAGTGGATCTTACCTGTTCCATCTCTTCTAGGGCATCCTTGACTACACCCAGATATCCAGATACAATAATTACGACAGCAGCATGGTTATCTGTCAAAATATTAAACCGAGAACAGATTCTATGATAATATATGTACACACACACACACACATGCATATACATACATACATACATACATACATACATACGCTTTGCATACTGCATGTTCTCAGGTCATCAACCAATTGAACATTAACCTCTTGCCGTCCGCCCGTTAAGAAAGAACGGACGGCAGACTCGCTCTATAGCCGCCGATCGGTTGTATGGCGTGCATT